>NW_015506127.1:230057-232865 GCF_001515645.1 Sinocyclocheilus grahami | reverse complement strand
TGTTTGTTTGTTTGTTTGTTTGTTTGTGTGTGTGTGTGTGTGTGTTGGGAGGGCAGGGAGTGAGCGGGGGCCGGGTTCCGGTGGCTTCACCTGCGCTCGTCTGTCCAGCAGCACTGCATTAACACACACAGCAAGCGCTCGCTCTGATCTGTGCAGGTGATCCAAGAGCGTCTGAAAACAGCAGATGGTTTGACTTGGACTCACACATGTTCTGATGACCTGCACACACACACACACACACACTCACACTCACACACACACACACACACACACACACACACACACACACACAAACACACACACACACACTCTCACACACACACGCCTCAGGACATGTGCTGTTTATTTGCTCCACACACTCGTGCTGGTTCAGTGGAGTCATTTAGAGAGACTCGTTTAGTGCTGCAGAACAAACAGCTCGAGAAACGTTTCTGATTATTATCAATGTTGAACACAGTCGTGCTGCACAATATTTCTGTGGAAACTGATGCATTTTATTTTTCAGGATTCACAGATGAACAGAAAGTTCAGAAGAACAGCATTTATTTGAAATTGAAATCTGCTGTAACATTATAAACGTCTTTACTGGCACTTTTGATGAATAAAAATATTGATTTCTTTCAAAATAACAAATCTCACTGACACTAGTGGTCAGTGAACACAATGAATGTGACCCAGACTGAATGTGTTTGACTGTGATGATTAAAAATCATTCAGAAAGAGAAATATGATTCTTATTCAGGAGTGAAATCATATTTTTGTGTTTGTAGTGACGTGATCATAACGCTCTTGATATTAAATAGGAGAGGTGTGTGAGATTTATTTTGTCAGAACGTGATGGTAGTTCATTTCTCATCCTGCATTGCAAAGCTAATGGAGCGCTAAAGTCCTAAAGTCTGAATCAGCAAACTCCAGATCAGTGCAGCTTCAGAGCATCAGCAGATCTGAGGTCTGAGATCGTGCTGCTGATTTCTGTGCTTTGTGTAAGCTCTTCAGAAGTGATCTGGAAACACATCTCAGACTGTAGAGTCTCTCTGATGCTGTAGAAGCAAGGCATTGTGGGACTGAATGACTGTACTTCAGTGCAGCCTCCGAGCTGAGCCTGTTGCCATGACAACGCCTGCCCACAGCGCTGTGTGATTGACACTCGCTCCGACCAATCAGAGCGCAGGATTCAGCAGCTGGAGGTGAACGTGACACGCGGCTCGTTCCTGCCGCTTCTTTTCTCTCTCTCTCTCTCTCTCTCTCTCTCACTCTCTCTCTCATTCTTTTTTCCCCTGAAGTCTGCGGCTCGTAAAATAAGTCTCCAGGCGACGCTGCAGCACTATTTCACAGCACACTGACCCTGTCGGCTTGTAAAGGCGGTTAAACATTGTTGAAATATTTGTTTACAAGGTTCAGTGCAGTTTAATTTTCTTCTGATCAACTTTTTTTTATTCTTTGCTCGTCTCAGCAGTCTCTGTCTCTCTCTCGCTCTCTCTGCAGTAGATTGTGCTTCTTTAAGGCCATTTTCTTTCATAATTTATTATCATTATTATCAGTATTATTTGGAGTATCACTGATATTGTTATTAATACTGAGTTTTTATTCATATTTATTAATAAAATTATTATTATTTTTCATGAATACATTTTTATTTATTCATAAAAATGATTAATATTTATAATTTTGCATTATTATGTTTTCATGCCAGATCATGTAACTGATGGGGAATCCCCAGACTGGCTCTGAACACGGGAACATGTTCGTCTGTTGTAATATTATAGTTGCACTGAGTGGAAATGATGTTCTGTTGTTCTTCCGTGTTAAACAAAGCGCTGTTTTCACTCGGGACTCGCTCTTCAAACTGACGCGTATTCTCTGAAGGTCATGATGTTTAATTAATCTGCAGTATGTTTTATTGGATCGCTGGCCTTGGCTGTGATTGACAGCTTTAGAAAGCCCTGCTCCAGATGAAGACGTCTTCTGTGAGAACCCAGAGATGGCTTTCCTGGAGGAGAGTTTGAGAGGAGCTCAGTGCTGACGCTTTCACTCCAGCGCTCACATTATTAATAATCTCCACAAGAAGTCGCTCGAGTCGGTGTTTTCCGCAGCGCTGCTGACCGCGTGATGAATCTTCCTCTGTTGTTTCCACTGGAAACATCGGCATCTTCTCTAAGTTTTATTGTGAGTTTAGCGTGCTAATTGCTCTCAGCTAAGTTCTGGGTGGAGCGTCTCTGCGTGAGGACATTAGTTTCTCATTACTGTGTGTTTGACGCTGTACCTGCTGCGCGTCGCGTGCGCTCGTAGCTCGTGGCTCGTGAGCAGAGCTTCATTAGCTCCAGTCTAATGAGAGAGCTCAAAGATAACCAGCGAGGAATCGTTTAGATGAGATATTACACACAAACGCTGCAGGCTTTGGGCTGCACACATTCAGGATGGAAACGGCGCTTTTGTTTGGTAAAGAAGTGATTTGAGAAGCTCTGGAACGTCAATGCTATTGATGAACTGCTTGAACATGAAAGCTCTGTGTTTTTTTCTTCTTCACCTAACATATTTTGTTAATTTAAAATCATCTGGCTTTTAATGTTATCCTTTTAACATTTATGCAAGTAAAATTAGATTTTTTTTTCATTGTGTGCATCAGTCCTTTTTGAACATTACCACATATAATACTGCGTAATATTATATAGTAGTGTTAACTGGGATAATTTTGGCACTATAATTGTGATATGACATTTTCTGTAATGTATTTCTCTTCATTTGTATTTCAAGTTGAGAATGAGAAATGATCCCTTGGCAACTGGCCGGAGTATTTTCTTAATTGTA
>NW_015506127.1:222794-225294 GCF_001515645.1 Sinocyclocheilus grahami | reverse complement strand
TTTGATATAGTTAAAAACCTACACAAGTGCTAGTTTTTCAATTTCATTACCATCTATACAAAAGGGGAAAACGGGAATAGTGTTGTACTGTAATGCACACTTGAACATAACATATACTGCAGTGAATAGATATTCTCATTCTTTTTTTGTAAATTAATTTGTACAAAAGCTAATGCTGCCTGTTGTTAGTGAAATATGAACGATGTCAGTTATTCCTGTTGGTTTGCGGTTGATAATGACGGACCTCACAAACATTTAATCACAGAGATCTGTAAAAGCACACGCTCGCTGTGTTTAACAGCCGCGACCCGCTTTAATTATTAACGGCGCGGCGGTGAGGAAAGGAGCTGCGCATCTATCATCCACACACTATATGTTATGATAAGTTCCCCTCTCCTCCCTCAGAAACCCTCCTGAATTATTAAAGCTCTTCAATTCAGCATGAAAGGAATCTTCTGGAAAGGGTTTATTCTGGACGCTGATCTGCTGTGTTTCTTCAGTCTCACAGAAGCACTTTCCTCCAGGTCACTTACTAGTGAATGAATCACTGCTGTGTCGTCGAGCAGATGCTGGAATCACTGAACGCAAGCCGTTTGTTCTGATCTGACAACCAAAAGTGCTTCTGCTTTGCCTTTGCTTGATTTTATAGTTCAACAATATTTATATTGTTTCATATTTAACAAAAGTAAAGTCAGTGCTCATGTGGTGTGTTGTCCAGTATATCATATAATAATAATAATGATGATGATGATGAAGGTTATTTTCTCACTGGTGTGTTTGGCCTGACTGAGGATCATCGGGCGGAGCATCTGTCGGGTCACATGATGCTTCATCCTCCAATCCGGAGTTCGTCCAGAATTCATGCAGAATCAATGTAAAGTGTGCACTTGCAGTGTTCTGCTGCAGACGGATGTGTTGGCACTCATGAGTATGCGTACAGATGCTGTGTTTCTGTGCATGAACGTGCTCCGATCATTATTATATTGATGAGGAATGATCTGTGGTCAGGTGGATGCAGACTAACCGGTGAGCTCTATACTGCAGCTACAGGACCAAGCACATCCTCCTTAATGACAAAATGATGAGTCTTCCTCCATCTGTCACTCAATCAGTCGGCCAATCAGACGCTTGGTTTGCTGAAGCCAGCTTTGTGAATCGTTGTCTTAATTATTGGCAGGATGCTTGATCTCCGCTGCAGTATGCAGGGCCGGATTTACCTCTTCTCCTCACATAGGCAAAACACATTTTTGGGCCCCGCTTCCCTTATATGTTATTAATATTAATATTACCACCCAAGCAAACACAAATATTTATTAATCAGTGGAAACCGTCACAGTGTTTTCTGTCGCAATAAGAGCTTGCGTTCAGTCAATAAAAATCGAATAGTTCTTCATTTGTTTGAGAACCACGAAAGACTGTTCCATTAACAGGCGCGGCGTCATGGTCACATAACCACTTCGGGAGTGCATTATTTCTCTAATAATTTTAACGGCCTAGAGAGAGGGAGAGAGAGAGATTAAGTGCGTCTAGTGGAAACCGTCACAGTGTTTTCTGTCGCAATAAGAGCTTGCGTTCAGTCAATAAAAATCGAATAGTTCTTCATTTGTTTGAGAACCACGAAAGACTGTTCCATTAACAGGCGCGGCGTCATGGTCACATAACCACTTCGGGAGTGCATTATTTCTCTAATAATTTTAACAGCCTAGAGAGAGGGAGAGAGAGAGATTAAGTGCGTCTGTGCGTCTCTCAGCAGCGTTCAGCAGCAGCCTCTACTAATAGCGCATCTTTAAGTTAAACTGCTTCAAGAACCTCGCTACTGAGAAATGTCATGTAGCTTTTCAGCTGCGAAACTATTCTGCTGATAAATTCGCGGTGCAGTGTCTGCACTGTGTGTGCGTCTGTGACAGAGAACGGGAGAAAGAAAGCCTGATTTCAGTTCATAAAAAAGGTGGAAGACATGGAAATAGTTTGTCATGTTTTACCCTATTGTTTGTTATATTTATCTGCTCAATGTCTTCTGGGGTTTTGGTTCTCTTACTGTTGTAGATAAGCCCAAAGTATAACAAAAATATTATATATCTCTTCCTTGTGTTTGGGCCCCCCCTGGACGAGCGTGCCTAGAATGTCTATGTGCAAATCCGGCCCTGGCAGTATGAATAATAATAACACGAATGCACACTTATACGAGCGAGGGATGTGAAAGTGTCTTCCGCTCTATTATTAGTCTGTTGACTGCAGCACACGGCCGCTGTGGTAATCTGTTGATGGCAGTGATGCGGGCGTCTGATTTGGCTGTGGATTCTGGACCGCTGTGTTTCTGCGAGACGTGTGAAAGCGACGGGACTCCTGTGTCGCTGTTGGCCACGGCGTTTTCCCACACGCTCCCATATGGCCAATCAGACGGAAGCCTCCTCAGATCCTGTTACAACTGGCTCCGTTCCTTCAGATCAGTCCAACTGTGTGTGTGTGTGTGTGTGTGTGTGTGTGTGTGTGAGTGTGT
>NW_015506127.1:210261-217761 GCF_001515645.1 Sinocyclocheilus grahami | reverse complement strand
GTAAATGCAGTGAGCGTGTCGAACACTCAATGTTTTTTTGTGGTCTTGTGCCTCTAAAGGTGTCGGATGTAGAAACCCTTGTGTGATGCAGAAGACGTGTTCGTCTCCGGTTTGCTGGAATCACACAGATCTTGAGGAGGATCGTGACTCTGATGGGTCACACACTGGGAATAATAATGTGCGGCCTTTATACAGCTTGTTCTGTGTAGCAACAGATGCTTTAAAAGAGTGAAGAAAGCGCTTCTGTGTGATTTGTTGATGATGTCCAATCAGATTCTGCATTTTATTGATGCAGTTCATCTGTTACTAGAAGCTAAATTAGGTGGATATCCACGTGGACAGCATCCTCATCTTCAATAAAACATATGAAACACATGGTTTCTGGGATCAAACCCTGCCGTGTTTGCATCGGTCCGGGCATAACCGTGAGTTTGAGATCGTCAGATCATAATGTGTGAGCAAACAGATTTCTCCTGCCTTTCATTTAGAAAAGAATTACAATTCTGCTTAAAGCAAGACATTACAACAGTTTTTTTTACATGCACTGGTCAACTTTGAGATTTTAGACAGTTTGGACACTTTTCACATCTGATGTTTCAGATTAGAGTAACATTACGGTGTTTATTTTATTGCACTTTATCTGTTTGCATCTGTAGATTTCAATTCCAATCCATCGACTGTGGCATAATAAAAGCCCCGCTGCTTTACCCCACATACGCACGACCGGAAGCAGCGGAAGCGCTCGACTGTGGCATAATAAAAGCCCCGCTGCTTTACCCCACATACGCACGACCGGAAGCAGCGGAAGCGCTCGACTATGGCATAATAAAAGCTCTGCTGCTTTCCAGTCGTGTGTCGCGGTCTTTCAGCAGCCTCGTTTCACTTCGACGGCTTTCAGCCTCACCCTGCTTCATTGTACTACGTTAATAAATCATTAACTCATCCATGAACATGATTTCTGCCCGAGTCCCATCAGATTGCATCGGCTGTGGGGATGAAGACCACAACTCCCATGATTCCACTCTCAGTCACGGCGTCATCAAACTACACCTTTGTCTCTTTGTTTGTTTTGAATACACGCCCTGTAGCAGCGAAAATTACATATTGTGCCTTTAACATCTTTTGTTGGTTAACATTAATCACACAGTCAGGTACTTAATTAGGAATGCTGTCCCTTTAAGACGGAAGGCATGCATGTAATACTGACACACGTTCAGTTTTCACCCACCTGTTTACGTTCGCTTAATCCATAACAGACTGTAGTTACGTGAGATACTCTACACGATAGACATTTGGACTGCTGTGTGTGTATTTCAATCAATCAGTCAATCAACATTTATTTATATAGCACATTTAAAACAACACCAGTTAACCAAAGTGCTTTACATGTCTAAAAATTACTCAAACACAGTACACACAATATCCATCACTGCTCAGTGTCCCAAAAGCTAGGGGCAACTGTATGCCACAGAGTAAAGGTGTGTTTTCAACATTGATTTAAAACAATGTCAAATGATTTAAAACGATGTCAAATGAGTCACATGATCTAATGTGCAATGTGAGACTATTCCAAAAACGTGGGGCTGCCACAGAGAAGGCTCGATCACCTTTGGTTTTCAACCATGATCTGGGAACATGTAAAAGCAGACTCTGTGACAATCTTAGAGGTCTAGCAACACAGTGCTGCTGTAACAGATATTAAATGTACTTTGGAGCAAGGCCATGCAAACCTTTAAAAACCATTATCAAAACTTTATATTGGACTCTAAAATCAACAGGAAGCCAGTGCAGTGAAGCCAGCACTGGAGAAATGCTGGACCACTTCCTTATGCCAGTCTAGCTGCAGCATTTTGTACTAGCTGCAGCCGTGAGAGCAGATTCTTAGACAACCCTAAATATAACGAGTTGCTACAATCCAATCTGGATGAAATAAAAGCATGAATCACGGTTTCCATGTCCTCAAAAGACAGAATTCTCTTCAATTTAGCAATAATTCGCAATTGATACAAGCTACTTTTAACAACAGCACTGACTTGTCTATCAAACTTCAACTCCGAGTCAAAGATTACACCAAGGTTTCTTACTTGAGTGTTAATATTAATGGCTAAGGGGCCTAGATGTACAGAAACCTGTTTGGCTAACTTTGGAGAGCCAAAAATCACCACTTCCAATTTAGACTCATTGAGCTGCAGAAAATTTGAGCACTGAGAACTGATCGCACTGTATATGAGAACTGAAGAAGTGGAGCGTGCGCGAGAGAGAGAACACTTCTATTAGCGTGATTCCACCTATCCCACGTTCACTAACTTTAAGTTAATCGACAACTAATTATGACTCCCGGGAAAAACGGGACGTCTGGTCACCTTATCCCTACCCCTTCAGGTGCTGAGGCCATTGTTTCAGATCGCTAGTTCGCATTTTGGTAGCCTATCCATCCACTGCGGCTACCATACTGAGACTAGATATGCAATAACTGATTGCAATCCAGTGACAGGGACACACATTCTGAAGGACAAGACAAGTAGCCTATAGGATGTATTTTCAATGTACGGTAGTCCTCAAATAACATTATAGTCCTGTCTCGTCTTGTTAACGAAGACACGACATAAATTTTGTCATAGTTTTTATCATCAGACATTAGTTTTATCTCATCAACGTCTCATCTTAGTCATAGAAATAATGTTGGTTAACGTCTCAGGTTACTCATGTAACCATGGTTCCCCGAGAGGGAACGTGATGCTGCGTCCTGGTGGACACCTTGGGGAACGCTGTCTGTGTGACTGGTAGTGTTGCTTTCGTCAATGAAAATTATGACTAAATATAGTCGTCAACGTACCTTTATCACGTGACGAAAACGAGACGAGACGAGACGAAAATGCTGGTCATGTGACGATGACGATAATTAAATGTAAAATGCAATATCGTTAGCTTTCTAAGATTAAACATTATTTGGATAATTGGTAAAAAATAAAATAAAAATCTCTTAATAGCCCTACAAAAATACACTGTGTGTGAGCGAAACTTTGTTTAATTACCATTATAACTATCTCACAATGTTTACATATGAATAAAAGCCTACATTAAAATTTGTCATATAAATTGGTCTCTTCATTAGAAATTAGCCTACCGATTTTTTATAATATTAAAAATATCTGTATGACATTATATTCTGCAGTTCTTCTCTGTTGTACCGAATATCTATACTTTTCAAATTATCATATCGAAGTTAGAAATTCAAATATTGTCACAAAATTAATTTTGTAGGGTGCCACAAATTTTTAAAAATTTCCAAAGGGTGCCGTGACTAAAGAAAGGTTGGGAAACACTGATTTAGAAGACGAAAACCAAACAAAGTTAAGTCTGACACAGAGAAAGGGACCGATGGCCGGCCAGCCGGGGTTCGTCTTTATTTAAATTTATGTGTGTGTACTTCTAACATGTTTGGTTGGTAAAATAAATGTTGTAAATTCAAATCAGAGCATCTTCCGTGTCTGGAATGGATGTATTCTTGAGTCTATAAGGTAACAATAATATAATAAGATAACCTTGTTTGAAATGGGTTTGGCTAAAATAAAATTTTGGTTTCGTCTATACTACTAGGTACTTATACTATATTGACTGGGTTAAATAGAATTGCATTTCTAAAAAGAGACTAAAATACCATTTTCATTGACTAAAACTAGACTAAATGTCATCAGTTTTCGTCGACTAAAACTAGACTAAAATGCTCAGACTTTTAGTTGACTAAAACTTGACTAGACTAAAAAAAGTATGAACGTGACTAAAACTAATAAAAACTAAAATGACAGTTTCACACAAAGACTAGACTAAAACTAAAATTAAAACAGGCCGCCAAAAACAACACTAGTAACTGGTACCTGAAGCATGTGTAAAATAACTCCAATCGTATTGGTCCACGTGGCCCATGACGTCATAGGCGGGTACCTGAAAGTATAAAAGGGGCACCTGCTGAATACGTCACCAACTCAGTTGTCTGAGGAGACGTAAACAGGTAGGCCAAAGGCATAGCAAAGGGACGCAGCGTCTCGTTCCCTCTTGGGGAACCATGGTTACATGAGTAACCCGAGACGTTCCCAGTTCTCTAGGGAACTCAACGCTGCGTCCTGGTGGACACTTTGGGCAACGATATTCAATCACGCCATGCCGAGGCGCATGCCTGTTCACCTGGTGAGAGAGCGCCAAGGAGGTGACAGACATGCACCAAACCTTTCCTCAGAAAGGGGCCAAGCCACTGACGCCTCGGGCCGCTCACATAACTTGGTAAAAAGAGGGAGCCCGATACCAGATAAGGTTGAACACCCTAACCCAGCTAAGAACACAGCCATTATCAGATAGCTATGCTATGTGAGCAATAGTAGCCAGATACATAAGACCACTGAGAGGCTGGAAGCCTAGAGGAGTTCTCAAGATTGCCACCAACAATCCCAGCAATCACACAGCTATCCGCAGATAGCTATAGCCAAAGGGTCTTATGAAAACGACCTTCCTAAAGAGCTGCCCAGACCAAGGGAATGACTATCTACTTAAACCCCCCAGGGGAGATAGCACTGTCTAAGCCAGGGCTCAGTGAGACCGCTACTTAAAAACCCTAGGAACGGGAGCAGTCACATAGTTATCCACAGATAGCTATATCCCTAGGAAGGGGCTACAGGACCAAAAACTAAAACCCCTGATAAACCTACCTGTGAAGCTGTCCAGACCACAGAGAGTGGGCTATCTACTTATGACCCTAGCAGGGGAGATAGCACTGTCTAAGCCAGGGCTCAGTGAGACCGCTACTTAAAAACCCTAGGAACGGGAGCAGTCACATAGTTATCCACAGATAGCTATATCCCTAGGAAGGGGCTACAGGACCAAAAACTAAAACCCCTGATAAACCTACCTGTGAAGCTGTCCAGACCACAGAGAGTGGGCTATCTACTTATGACCCTAGCAGGGGAGATAGCACTGTCTAAGCAAGGGCTTAGGGAGACTGCTACTTAAAACCCCAAAAAGGGGCTCCCCCTAAGTCCCTAAGCTAGCACATTGATATACTCAGATAGCCATGTACCTAATAATGACTCTCTTAACGAGAGGAAGCCCTGTTCAGAAGTATCGCCAGAGATACATAAATGGAGTGGGGCCCAAGGAGAACTGGGGCCAGAACCAACTCAGAGAATGGGAACAAAGTCAAGCGTGTAACTCATACCATACAGGATTTTAGAAAAGTGCGCAGGGTGCCTAGTGTGCACACTTACCACAATGTGGATTTTAGAAAATGCACAGAAGCTAGTGTGTACACTTACCATAAACATGAATTTTAGGAATAGTAGAACAGGAGGGGACCGACTGAGACTACCCAGACCACAAAGAGTGGGCTGTCTACTTGCAACCCTAACAGGGGAGACAGCACTGTCTAGGTAGGGCTCAAGGAGACCACTACCTAAAACCCTAAGAAGGGGAGCAATCACCGAGCTATTCACAGCTGGTCCCACACAGCTAGCCTGAAAAACCCCGGTAAGCCCTCCTATGATGCCACAAGAGTGGGCTATCTACTTACAACCCTAGCAGAGGATATAGCACACTCTAGGCAAGGGCTCAGGGAGACCACTACTTAAAAACCCTAGGAAGGGGAGCAGTCCCTGAGCTAGCACATAGATATCCTCAGATAGCCATGCACCTAGGAAGGCTACCAGAAGGGGACCGACTGAGACTACCCAGAGAACAAAGAGTGGGCTGTCTACTTACAACCCTAGCAGGGGAGACAGCACTGTCTAGGTAGGGCTCAAGGAGACCACTACTTAAAAACCCTAGGAAGGGGAGCGGTCACTGAGCTAGCAAATAGATATCCTCAGATAGCTATTTTAGGAAGGGCTACCAGAGGTGGAACAGACAGAAACTTCCCAGACCACGGAGAGTGGGCTGTCTACTTATGACCCAGAGAGGGGAGACAGCACTGTCTAGGTAAGGGCTCAAGGAGACCGCTACTTAAAACCCCTAGGCAGGGGAGCAATCACCGAGCTAGCACATGGCTATCCTCAGATAGCTAGGCTCTAGGAAAGGGGACCACTACAACTACCATGGCAATGGCTGAAATATAACCACCCTTAGGTGGCTATACTAAGGAGGTCCCCAATCCGTGTCAGTCCCACAGTAAGCTAGCTTTTCATTCACCAATATATTGACCAGAGACTCACAATATGAATATCCAGACCATAGTAATGATTCGCTAAGGAGCGAACACATACAACTATAGTCCAGATCAAAGCCTGATGCAAGCAACGGCCAATAACACTAGGGGGCTGGACACAGCTATCCTCAAATAGCATTTCCCTCAGGTCATGAAGTGGACCATCTACCTAAAACCCGAACAGGGGAGACAGCGCTGTCTAGGCAAGGGCTCAAGGAGACCACTACTTAAAGACCCCATAAGGGGGAGCAGTCTCCAAGCTGGAACACAGCTATCCTCAGACAGCAGATTCCAAACAAGGCTTCAGAGCTTACCTGAGACAGTTTGTACCCAAGGGGAACTAAACACAGTTATAAACACCTGGCTAGAACATAGCTGTCCTCAGACTGCTATATTCCAAAGCAAAACAGCCTGAACTGGAGCATAATCATCCGCAGATGGCTACACTCTGAGCAGAGACTGTTCACTTATCACCCGGCTAAACACAGGAAGGAACATTCCCCATAACCACCCTGGGAGAGAAAGCTAACAGCTTCATTCCACAGAGCATTCAGTATAACTATGCCCAGCGAGGCTCTCTACACACAATAACATGCATATTAGAGAGGCACGGCTGAGTTGAATATAGCTCCGCCTGCACTTCATCGTTATAACAATGTGAGCAATATCCACAAACGCGAACAAACGCGAGCCGAGTGCATTAAAGTGATTCATCACAAAGAGTGCGTGGTCGCCGAGACAAAGACGAAAAGGTTAGAATATGTCCTCAAGTGTTAGAATCCCAACACGGAGACACATATTCCTCAAAGTGCTGCTTGACTCACCAGGATGACGTTTCACACACGTTCAACAGACAGACGGCTCCAAAGACAACAAAAGTTGGTGACGTATTCAGCAGGTGCCCCTTTTATACTTTCGGGTACTCGCCTATGACGTCACGGGCCACGTGGACCAATAGGATTGTAGTTGTTTTACGCATGCTTCAGGTACCAGTCACGCAGACAGCGTTCCCAAAAGTGTCCACCAGGGCGCAGCGTTGAGTTCCCTAGAAGGGGAACGAATATTTTTCGTTGTTGTCTTCGTTGACAAAATTGACACTGATGGAAAGAAGTGCAATTCGGGGCTCACAGGCTGTTTGAGATACAGAACACACTGAATGGAGCTCTTTCATGTCTTCTTGCACTTGAATGCTTTAAACTCTCTTGAATGTTTAAATCGGCAAGGCTTAAAGTATGTGCAAGTGATTAACTTTCGTGACAAGTCCGTCAAATGTCCTGAGCGTCTTTCACACTGGCCCCGGGCCATTGGGT
>NW_015506127.1:190261-205261 GCF_001515645.1 Sinocyclocheilus grahami | reverse complement strand
ATGGGGGTGAGGTTCCACTCAGTAGCAGCTCGAACAGAAAAGGCGGTTTGGCCAAATACACTTTTCCTAAAGGGAATGATACAATCTCCCCTCGCTGCACCTCTGGTTCTGCTATGATCAGCTGTTCGGATGTTGACAAACTGATGGAGAGGAGGGGATGATAAACCATGAATAATTTTATAAACAAGACATAGATTCGAAAATTTTACCATGTTTTCCCAGCTGAGTAATCTGTGTTTTTGTAATATAGGACAATGATGAGACATGCTTGGTTTCTTATCCAGAATTTTTAGAGTCCGTTTGTAAAGTGATTGCAGAGGTTTCAGAGATGTAACACTAGCTTGTGACCAAATAGGTAAACAGTAAGTTATATGTGAAAAGATCATAGAGTGCATATACATTTTTGCTGCCTGTGTAGACATTTGATGGCGAATATGTCTAAAGTTACTGAGGTTGAATTTGATTCGATTACAGACCCTTTTTACGTGTGATTTAAATGACAATTTTGAATCAATTAAAACCCCCAAATATTTGTATTCTGACACGAT
Source organism: Sinocyclocheilus grahami (assembly GCF_001515645.1). NCBI lineage: Eukaryota > Metazoa > Chordata > Actinopteri > Cypriniformes > Cyprinidae > Sinocyclocheilus > Sinocyclocheilus grahami. The sequence goes on along the minus strand of NW_015506127.1, from coordinate 204,713 downwards.
CAGTGCACATGATCACAGATCACATGTGCACATATAATCCTTTGTCAGGTCACTGCTAATCTTCAGGAGTCAAGTCAAGTCGCAGCTGATATTCATGAATCTAGTCAAGTCACAGATGATCTTCATGAATCAAGTCAAGTCACAGCTGATCTTAATGAGTCAAGTCAAGTCACAGCTGATCTTCATGAGTCAAGTCAAGTCACAACTGATCTTCATGAGTCCAGTCAAGTCTCAGCTGATCTGCCAGAGCCTCATCACGTCTCTGTTCGTCCAGAGTCACGTCCCATCACAGATGACCATCTAGAGTCTCGCCATGTCTCAACTATTCATCCAGATTCACGTCGCATCACAGCTGTTCATCCAGAGCCTCGTCATGCCTGCCACTGTTTGACCCTGCCTGCTTTATGACCACGTCTCTGTCTTCTCCAAAATAAAGCTTTGCGAATGGATCGGCACGTCTCACGTCTCGTCAGCCCCGTTACAGTTATGAGGGGCCGTACAAGCCATAATTCATTCTGGCACTCTCACACACTTACATTCTCCTTACACATGCATATATTTCTGCTTTCACACACTTGCATTCTCCATTCGTATGCATACATTTCTACTCTCACACACATACATTCTCCTTTCACATACATATATATATATATATATAGAATGTATGTATGTCTGAAGGAAATATGTGTATGTAAGAGAAGAATGTATGTATGTGTGAGAGAGAGTATAGTGGAAACGGAAGGCAGGTCAGGCGTGATCAGGGTCACCGGGACTGGTCCTGATCTGGTCCTGCTCAGCGTGGCTGAGGTAGATGAGGCGGCCGCAGAAGTATTTCAGCAAGTTATGTTTTTAAAAAAATAAATAAATAAATATTATCATCGTGAAAAGGTTACATGGCCTCGTCCCTTGAGGGAGTTGTGATGAGACTCCGCCTCAGTCGTGTTGCCAGATACACGTATTATAAGCGTCTATGGATTTTTTTTTCACTTAATTTAGGAAGTAAATAAAGTGGGAGATTGCAAGTTAGGGACAGCGATATCTTTATATTATTTCCATAACTCAAGATTTTGACTCATTGCGGTTTATTTATTTTTAGATAGTTTTGTTTGTTTTTCAATATCTGGCAACGCCTGCATTTAAACTGACAGTAATCAAAAACGACCAGGTTAACAGCGCGGGCAGGTTATTCCTGATAGGATGCAATTTGGTAACACAAACGTATTGATCATCATGATATATTATCTGTAAGACAGATGCACTGAAGACGGACACAAAGAGGAGAGAATAGTCGCGCAAGCAGAGAAAATACTGTAACGTTACCAGACAGCATAGGCGCGGGAAGTGGGTGTTTTTTCTGTGGGCAACTTTAACTGTTTAACTGTTGGGAATAAAAACAAAAAGCCTCACCTGCACTAAGTGCAAATAGCCCGCCTTGTTGGCAGAGGCTTACATTAGTTCCACCCACCAACGTGTGATTGGGCTAGTCATCATTACAAAAGACAGTTATAACTCATCAGATTCAGTGGCGCAGATGGTAAAGTTTGTGTTATACTCCTTTTGACGCGATCGACCCGAGTTCAAATCTGCCTTTTGGTGAACTTTTTTTTTCTCCCTTTTCAAATTTCAAATAACATCAGAAAAACATTTATTTTTAATAAAAATGAAGGAGATAATCAAAAGGTTGAAATAAAGTATCGGTTAGGGTAGGTGTAGGGAGGGATTTTGTCCCAATAGTGGCATCCATTTAATAACTTGAATTAAAATTTAAATTTACACTCAATAAGTTATTATTGCATACTGTTTTATAATGTATTACAATGTGGAGGTGCAGATAATTGCCACTATTTGCAATAAGTAATTAGCAGAATACCCTACTATTTTAACATAGTGGCGAAGTCGTGGCCTAATGGTTAGAGAGTCGGGAATCGTAACCCAAAGGTTGTGGGTTCGAGTCTCGCACCGGCAGGGATTGTAGGGGGGGGGAGTGAATGTACAGCGCTCTCTCCCACCTTCAATACCACGACTGAGGTGCAAGCAAGAACCGAACCCACAACTGCTCGCCGCAGCATAAATGACTGCCCACTGTGTGTTCACGGTGTGTGTGTGTGCACTTTAGATGGGATAAATGCAGAGCACTAATTCCGAGTATGGGTCACCATACTTGACCACATATCTCTAATGGTTAAAGGGTCGGACTCATAAATATAATCTATAGCTATCTTCACTAAGTGTAAATAGCCTCTATCGCCCCCCCACGCTCGTATAGCATATACCTACAACATCTTCCCGCGCCCCTGCCAGACAGAACAAATTCATTGTTTGCGTTGCTCGAAATACTGAAAGAAAACCATAATTATGGAATTAGGGTGGGGGTTAATATGGATGCATTTCTGAGGAGAACTGACTGTCTTCAGAAACATTTCAATGGCATTTTCTTTTTCCTCTTACCTTAGTTAAATACATATTAAAGGAGTGTTAATAAGCGCAGCGCTGTGTACAGCAATAACCCAGGAAACGCTGCTATGTTCTATAAGCAACACCTGGTTTCAGAGATTGAACTTGCGTTTTCATCAGAATCAGAAAGAGCTTTATTGCCGTGTTACACACACACAGAGGAGTTCGTCTCGGTGTCAGGAGCTTCCAGTACAGCCTACAGTCGTAGTGCAGACATGCATATAATTAAGCTAATAAAACACTAATAAAATATTCATTCAGCCCAACTGATGTTTTTGTTTTGTGCAGTTGCTTCATGTTGCATATATTTTTGTTTGTTTGTTTGTTTGTTCAAGTTTAGTTTGGCCAGTAACAGAGCAAAATAAACATTTAATAAATGTAAAAATAAATAAACAAAAGTAATAAAAACTAAATAAATTGGCAACGAGTATGGGAATCGGCTCATTTGATTGTAAAAAAATAAATAAATCGGCAATTGGAATCGGTCATGAAAAATCCTGATCAGCGCATCCTTAGCTGGAATAGAGTTAGACCTACCCGAAAGACCTGAAAAAACATGCTTCATTTCAGTTTTATCTTTGAACTATTGTTCCTATTTGTGCAAAATGGATATCATTATTTATTATAATGCAATGTTACAGTCAACAATGAAAACAATAAGTCTTATTGATTGACTGATTGATTGATTGATTTATTGATTGATTGTGGCTAAGCCTGAGGAAATTATGCCAGGGCAAGTAACACATTGAAACCACTGGCCAAACCGGGCCAGTAGAACATGTCCTTAGCGTTGAGATCTGTCCATACGATCAAAATCAGTCTCATAACACTTGTTCACAGATCTGTTGAACACGTAGGTTACATAATGGTATTTTTTAAAATTAAAAACTTAAAATATGTACTTGAAAAGAAAACAGGATGACTTTGAACAGTATCACTGTAAAATTGTGAGGAAGAGCTGAGCAAGTCTTGCACATGTATTTCCTGGTCTGAGAGTGACTTCCTGCTTAAACAGGAAGTAATGGATACCAAAAAGATAGAAATATATGCATGTGTAAGGAGATTGTAAGTGTGTGAGAGTGCCAGAATGAGTTATGGCTTGTACGGCCCCTCATACTTTGTAATATTAGTCATGTTAATTCATTGTAAAGATTACATACTGTGTGTGATTCATGAGTGTGAAACAATCCACGCTTAATCACACACTACCATACAAACTTGAACAGAGCGAATAATTCATCATCATGTTATAAAAACTAAAGATTACAGCTTTCATCAAGTCATTATCTTCATCATTAACGAGCCAGATTCTTATCAGTGTCTGCAATTAGCCAGAATTCATTCTCCACACGTACATTAATAACGGCGGCGCTGAATATTTTCTCTGTGACAGCGCTCATGTGTAGATGCTATATATGAGCATATATTTCACACTTGATGAACATGTACAGCACTTCTGTGTTGATATTTTGACGTGATAATGAGCCTGAAAACGAAACTAGTCTTCCAGGTAATGAAGAGCCGCACAACAATCCCACATCACCAAAAGATGGAGAAAGACCTTCTCCGTCGATCTGTTCTCTATAAAGGAAGCCCAAACGGCTGCTTAACAGCAGTAGACTCGTTTGAAATGTTGTTTTTTAATGGCAGGCGGCTCATCACTTATTAACTGTACCAGTTTTACAGCATTCGAGCAGTCAAGATACGACATCACTTCCTGTTTGGCCTGTTCACTGCCAGGTTTGCTTGGGGTACAGACAGTCGATCAGTCCATCTTTGTTTATTTATCTATTTAATCACAGGTATTGCTAAACACAGGCATTATAATGAGTTTTTGAAGGTTTGTGACAATAGGAAATAAACTGAGAAGAAAAGCACAAACAGATGCACTGAAGAGATTCCTGCAGGTGAAGCGATGCACATTTAACGTAAGATCACAGAACCGCACGACCCGATGGACTCGATCACACGAGCAGAACTCATGTGCGTCTGCTTTTTCTTTCCTTCGCTCTCGACTCGTTCACTGGAGGATCAGAGACATTGACACATTTTCTGTAAAGCGTCTCTATATATGACCTGTGCTGGCAAAATAACTCCCAATGAACACATTTTCAAAAATGAGTTATTTTTTATTTTTACATTCTCCTTCTGTATGATTTGTTGGAATCAGACGAAAAATAACTGAGCTACACCTGTATGACGTCGATGGAGTCAGCAAAGTCCATTCTGAGAAAAATCGAGTTAAAGTTTTCTGACGCAAAATCACAGAGCGACGCTGCATCTTTTCCTCCAGTAATTACTAAACTAATAATCACAATATAGCTATTTTTTATCTTTGTTATTATCAATTTAGAACAGATGCAAAAAAGAACAAATATAAGAAAGAAACAAGTGCATTACTTTTTTTCATTTTATATCTAAACAAAAGCATTCAAATAAGAAAAGCAAATAATTAAAAGTAGAAATCCCTTTAGTGTGTTCATTACTATCATTAGACTAACATTAATGAGACATGAGACAGATGGCCTATATATAGTCCTACTGTAATACACACCAGATGCTTTTCACCAAACGTTCACTTAATGCTTAACATAATTCTGTGTATATTTATCTGCATTGTGTGCTTCAGATGACAGTCAGTGCGAGAAGCGAGCCGAGACAAGGTCCTCCTCTCAGAAAACGTACAAATAAAGATCATTTTAGATGTTTAATTAGTATGTGGAGCACTGGGATCGCTAGACGAGGACTTAAAGGTGCAATAGGTGATTGTCTTCAGAAACATTTTTTGTTATGCTGGTTGAAAGGCTCTTCACATCCCGATAGCCTGTAGCTCAGAATCAGCCCGTGTGCGTTCACACTCATGATTGGACTCCCTGAGGATTTTCCGACCCTATAACACACCGTACACACTCTGTGATGACACAGGAAGTGTTCCGCTGAACTTCCTGTGAACGCTGGTGAGGTTCAGGTCACTTCAGTCCACAGTGAGAGTTCTCCATCGGGAGGCTTCAGTAGCTGTTTGACCTCATCACTCAAACACACACACACACATTTAAATTGAGTGAATAATCTCCTACTTAAGCCATTAAAGGAACAATTATACGTGTGAACCACGACGAGCCGGGGCGCTTCCTCCGAACGCGAGACGGCCGTCAGATCTCGCTAACACCGACACTTTGGACTAAACTGTTAAAACGCTTTCCCTTTGTTCTGCCTGCGCTCTGTGAGATCCTCTGAAACACGAATGTGTGTTTAACTAATGAGGCACATAAAAGCGCGTCAGACGGAGAGGCTGAATTAATGGCGAGGTCTGGAGCGAGCGTCTGTAGTTTCTGCAGCAGGACGGAGGTGTTTTGTGCTCATCGGAGCGTGTGTGGGGTTTAATGGAGCGAACGCGATGCCATTAGACCGGCGTCTGAACCCGGCCGGAGCTGCTAACGGAGCGATCGCTCGCTCAGGTGAGGCTTTAATGAGAGACCACCATCACACCGTAAATATCACCGATCCGCAGCAGGTCTGATGAAATGACCGTGATCATACAGAGCTGTTGATTCCTGCTGAACCCTGATGGAAGAAATCACGTGAGGACGAATGCTCATTTTTGGGTGAATGATCTCATTAAGCTGGTTTAGATGGTCTCCTAGACTGATACCACCGCCAAAGCAGACCCCTTTTAATGCTATAAAGCTACAAGGCTCCAAGTCATTTTCACTGGGGGCCACTTCAACATCATGGCTGCCCTCAAAGGGCCGGTTGTAACTGTAAGACTGTACAAACGTTACTACTCCTTAACATATTGTTAAATAACTGTCTCTTTATTTTATTATTACTTATTTAAGTTACAAATATTGCATATGCGTTTGCATAGATGTAAAAATATGTTATTGCTCTGTGTTATTTTAACATAAATCCTTTTAATTTATCAGGTTAAGAAATCCAAATTACTCTATAAATCAAAGTAAATAATAAAGACAAGTATCATCAAACACTTTTGTTAACATCAAACATTTTTGTTACATTTATGGCACAACAAATAATTGTGAGCTGCTAAGAGCGTGTGACAGATATGGCTTGAGCCCGGTCTCATGAAAATGCGTATCAATAGCACGATTTTCTGTTTCTATTTGGCATGCGTTTTATTCGCAGAAATGGACTTTGGCGTGCATATGATACACAATCAATGCTTGCGGTAGAAGAAAAGAAGTGGTGCTCACCCCCACTCCCCCACCCAAATATAAATAAATACAAACTAATGTACTAAAAAAGTACTTTTTAAATTTTCATAATTCGCAATGAATGTATATAGTGCCACAATACATAAATAAATTCATTAATTGTTTGCAATTCAATTCACGTTTATTTGTATAGCACTTTTTATGAGACACTGTTGCGAAGTGTATCTGTTACAGAAAACGAACATTTCTACATTACATTTAGTAGTTTACAGCATTGCACAAGTCAATCTGCGATCCCAAACAGGAACACAGGGGGTGCCAAAAGACCACTAAACGAGCTACCTTGACCTGACTGATCCAGATTTACTAAACCACTGACTGCTGCGTAAACTAAAACACCTTCAGCCAGCATCCTGTATAAAACACTGCTTTTAAGCCAAATAGCTTGATTTTGTTTTACACATCTGTAAGTGAGTGCGATTATCTCCGCCATCTCTGATGACATCGGCCGTGTTTTCTCTGCATTAGCGCTGTTTGAATGCATTCACTTTCTGGATCCTTAGACTTTCCAGGAGTTTACAGGTTGATCTGATCGCTAAATTTTTATTTTTATAATGTATTGTTTGTGTTCAAATTTACTGATTTAAATGAGCAATTATTATTTTATTACTCTACGCTGGGGTGACCACCTGGCTATAGATCTGTTGCAGGACAGTAGATGGGATTTTGCGGGACACGTGCGAAACAGATACATTTATTACTGTTATGCTATGCAAATACGTATTTACATTAGTTGGCATATGCGCCAATGTATGTTTCTATTAAACTCAGGAGAGAAGATCATTTTTGAGCACACACATGTAATGTCTGATCGATAGAGAGTTTTCTGTGAGAGTGAATGAGTGGGAATCCACCTGCGAGCAGAGAGATAGGCTATTGCGCTCTGGACATTTGTCATTAAAATAACTCCATAGAAACCGCCTCAAACGAACTATTAAACCGTGTCTAAAAGCTTCAATCGATTTTTTTTAATGAATGGAGAATATCGTGTTTTTCCGTCGGTGGTGCTTGAGCATGGATGAGGTCCGCTTTATTGCTTTGAGCCGTCCACGCAGTCGTCATCAGCGGAGAAACCCCACACCCCTAATCCTAACCATTGCGTATCATGTATAATGCACACCAAAGTCCATTTCTGCGTATAAATAGAATGCCAAATAGAAACAGAAACTTGTGGTATTGATACACACTTTCATAATTTACGATATAAAGCCGCATAGAGTTTTATTTTAAGACAATCATATGCTCTCTCATAAAATGATGTGGCGGGTCTTGAGTGTGACACATATGCTCTAAATGATCAACGTGATCAAACGCCGCTGTTAACCGCCTGGGGCCGCCAGCGGGAGCACTTGCATATTTTCCAGATGACACAGAGAAGAACTTAAAATGCTTTGTCACTTTTGATTGGACTCATAAAAGTAATGCATCACTTGAATCTGTAAAGGGTCTACTTTTATTTGTGTATGCTCACCATATCAACAAAACTTTGTGCTTTTGTAAAATAAAGAAAACAAACAGGGTGCGCTCTCAGTTTGAGTCTTGAGCTGTTTTTCCTCCATATTCTCACTATATCAGACTATATGAGTCATAAAAGCACGATGAATTAAATATAACAAAACATATATTTTGTCTTAAAGTTGAATGATCTGTACCATATTTCTGAGTATGATTCATACGTCAGGCTTCACAGGACTGAATCATGTTGTTCACTGCGCTAAAGTCTGGAGGCTCAAATGAAAACGAGGCGTATTAGATTTAAATATTTGTTTTCTCTCTGTTGTATTATTATCATGAATATTTCATTGTGTGTTTCTGTAGGCTGAGCGTTAATTGTGGTAATTAGAAAGAGCTCAGTGTTTATTTACCCTCGACTGTCTTAAATGGAGGGATGTTCTTCTTCACACTGATCCTCCTGCAAATGTATTTGATTTTTAAACAGCTGCTTTTGGAGACAGAAGGCTTAAACTGAAATAATAATGAAGATGTGAGACAAGCGGATGCTTTCAGTCTCTGAACAGCAGCTGCAGACGAGCTCAAAACTGGCTATGTCAGCATCATAGCATAATACCGTCAGTAGCCGGGTTTCCATCATAAGTTGTGAATTAAACGTATGCACAAAATTGGAATATTGCATAAAACATTTGCAACTATGCACCGTTTCCATCCAAAGAGTCAAAGAGAACAAAATCGTCACTTCCTGCTAAACTGCCACTAAATATCACTAAGAAAAGTAGTTGAAGCCACTGAATATAATAATTTTCATATGTAATAAATGACTTGCGCCTCAGAGCGAGCAGACGAAACACAATAAATGCTGTAACTGCTTTCAGAGGTGGATGCTGCTGTTTGAGAACACAGTCATGTAAGACAATTATACAGAATTGACGATTTGACGACAGACTTTGCTCAGGCTTTTCAGAACGACCCAAACAACATATAGATGCTGTGAACGAGAGTTAGTCAGGTTATCCCATCCCATCACGCAAAGTCACATCACTTTTTTGATGCACATGGAGAAATTTATTCGCAAAATGCATTTCCATCTCCTGTTAGTATTAACCCTTTTCCACACAAGTCGAAAAGCACCTTTTTTATTTGGTTTTTCCATCACTTGTTTCTGATGCGAGTCTTTCTGTCAAACACACACTCGGTCACTGTGATGGAGAGATATTGAGCTCTTCCAGCGGCTCTGATGAGATCTCAGTCCTGTTATAATCATCTGTATTTTACTCAAGTATTTGACTGCATATTCTATGCAGGGCTGTAACTCAGTTAACATTATGCTCAATAATAATAACACAAACTGAATAGTTTTTCATAGAAATCGTAATTGATTACAGGCATTTTAGTCAGTGGTTTGTGCATCTGCAGTATTTATTATTGTTGCTGTGTGTGTGTACATGCGTGTGTGAGTGTGTGTGTGTGTGTCGGTTTATATATTCTGGTGGGGACTTAAACCTGACTATACACAGACTCATGGGGAATCGTGTCACGGTGGGGAGCTAAATTGTGGTCCCCACGGGTACAAAAGCTTATAAAGCGTACAGAATGAAGTTTTTTGAAAATCTGAAATAGCAGAAAGTTTCCTGTGAGGGGTAGGTTTAGGGGTAGGGTTGGTGTAGGGCAATAGAATATACGGTCTGTACAGTATAAAAACCATTACGCCTATGGAGAGTCCCCACAAGGATAGCTGACCAGACATGTGTGTGTGTGTGTGTGTGTGTGTGTGTGTGTGAGAGAGAGAGAGAGAATTTTTGAATTAAAAATATTTTTTTTATAACAATTTTCTCTTAAAATACGCAATTATTCACACTTCATTCAGAAACACTTTTTTCCCTTCTTTTTCACATATATTAAGTCAGCACCATTTAATTGTTCTCATATAGAGTACACAATACCGCATTAACACTCCAGATATCTATAAACTTTGGTAAACAGTCCACCAATTTGTAGTAAGCAAACTCTACTTTTAGACTAACTGCCACAAGTCCTAAAAACATAGGAGCCACACTTATTACATCCTGCCCTAGAAGTTTATTTTTCCTCGTTTTCCAAATTACTAATTTTGCAGTGCCAGATAAAAAAATAATTAAAACCAAAGTCCTTTTCTTTTTGACTGAATACCTAGGCCCATAAATGAACAGTTCGAAAGAAAACACCTCACTCAAAGATAAAAACCAGTTGCTTAAAAGAGAAAACAGATCCCCTAAACATGAGCACTGCACAAATAAATGAAACAAAGATTCTACCTCCAAACAAAAAGGACAACCCACCCCAACACTAGGATTAAGATGCACCACATGTCTGTTCGTAGCTACTGCTCCATGTACAATTCTCCACTGCAAGTCACCTGTCCGCTTATTGATTGGGCATTTGTACAGAGTGCGCCAGCAACCTTTAGGGGAAGAATCAAGTCCAAAAAAGTCTCTCCGTTTTGTGGAACAAACACCAGTCAGCAACCTGGCATTTAATACTTTCACACAAGTCAAGTACAAGGCCTTCTTCCCAGTTGACTCGAAATAATCCAAAACTGGGGTTTTAAACGTCAACAAACAATGATCATCATCTTCCCAATTCTCCACAGCAGCTCTAACAATGAGTGAAGGAAAATCCTAATCAAGCCCTTCTTTCCACTCATGAATCAGCTCTGTATTGTCCACAAAATCTCTGTGCTCCTTTCTTAACTTCCCGTGTACTTCTGCAACAAGCTGCTGTATCATTCTTGCAGATTTCTCTTCGGTTCTTTGGCTTATAACTTCCACGCTGCTACTCAGTACGTGGCCCAACTTCGTATATCCACCAGCCGTGAGCGTAAACACGTAGATGATAAAAATCTTGACGTAAAGAGAGGGTTAAAAAACAAAGGTTCTTCCAACAGCCAAGGCCCAGCAGATGAATCAGGTGATCTTGACAAAGTGAAAACTTTCCAAGCCTCAAACATATATTTATAATAGGGGGTAAGATCTACTAAATCAGACTCTTGTAAATGCATAAGAAATAAATGTTTATCAAGTCCCATTCCCCCTACCCTCCGCAAAAGGGTTGTTGCTGTGGTCATCCAAGCAAAATTGCTGTTGTATAGCATTCTTTGCGCTGTTTTTGACGAAAAGTCGTTATTCTTGCTTTTGTATCCACCAGGCCTTGTCCCCCTTCTTGTGTAGGAAGATGCAGTACCGCAGATCGGACCCAATGGTATCCTGACCAAAAAAAAGTCACTAAGTGCCTTTGAACGGCTTGAATTAAGCCTGCTGGTGGTTGCAGCACATTTAATTTATGCCACAGAGTGGATGCCACCAAATTGATGCCACCAATCGGGTGCATACTTTATCCTCTATGCCCTCCCAATTTAATTTCTGAAACTCAATAGAACCAAAATAAATACCTAGTATCTTAAAACCTTCAAATATCCATTTAAGGTTTCCAGGCAATTGTGGAGGATTCTCTGAGAAATCATGACCTACCCAGAGAGCTTCACTTTTATCCCAGTTCACCTTGGCAGATGAAGCCTTTTCATACACACCAAGTACATCAGACAAAACCTTAACATCTTGTGTATTATTAGCACATACCGTAATATCATCTGCATAAGCACTTAAAACTGTTCTTGAGTTCTTAATAATACCAGAAATAATAAAACCAGAGATTTTTTCACGTAATTTACAAAGTAAAGGTTCTATTGCTATACTATATAGTTGCCCTGATAAAGGACGCCCCTGTCTTATACCCCTTGTTACAGGAATAGGACGGCTTAAACCACCTCCCACCTTGACAATACAAGAAGCACCTACATACAACAATTTCACCCATTTCAAAAAACCTTGCCCTAAACCAAAAACTCCCAACACATTGAAAAGATATCTGTGATCTATGCGATCAAATGCTTTTTTCTTGATCTAGGGAGATCAGGCCAATATTTCGTTTAAAACTTTGCAAATATCTAAAACATCCCGTATTAAAAATAAGTTATCTGATATTGTCCTTTCTGGAACACAATATGTTTGATCCCGGTGTACTATTAAATGGAGGTACTTTTTTAGCCTATTAGCAAGGCATTTAGATAGAATTTTGTAATCAGTAGTCAATAGAGCAACTGGTCTCCAGTTTTTCAAAAGAGACAAATCCCCCTTTTTAGGCAACAAAGACAGAACAGCTCGTTTACAAGACACAGGCAACATACCATCTTTGTTACATTCACAAAAGACCTCACAAAGATCTTTTCCGATACAGTGCCAAAAATGATTATAAAACTCAAGTTGCAAACCATCAGTGCCTGGAGATTTTCCTGATTTAAGTTGACCCAAGGCAGCAGTTAGTTCTTGGTAGGATATATCAATATCCAAAGCAGTCTTTGAGTCCAAGTCTATTTGAGGTAAATCATGAAAAAGTTGTGCAGAACAATTTTCATCACAATTCTCAGCAGTGTAAAGATTTGAATAAAAATCCACTGCATGACGACGCATTTCTCTGATATCATGTGTCAACTTCCCATCAAGAAGGTGTAAGCAGACCATCTGTTTATGCTTTGCCACTTTACGCTCCAAATTAAAAAAAAATATGCACTTGGAGCATCCATATCTGCAACAGAAATAAAACGGGACCTTACCAAGTCCCCTTTTACGGTCTCATTTAAAAAAGATCCCAACTCCATTTTTTTTCTCTGTAGCTTACTACTCAACATAAGATCATTTCTATTAATTAATTCTGCTTCTATAGATGATATCTCATTCTCAACAGACTCAATTGTTTCTCTTAACACTTTAGTAGATTTAGCAGTATACTGCAGGCAAAACATTTTTATATGAACTTTTCCTATATCCCACCACTGTCTTAAATTCTCAAAACTGCTTTTTGAAATTTTCAATCACTGTTGCCAAAAAATTTCAAAAAAGCTACAAAATTCTTTATCTTGAAGCAACCCAGTATTAAAATGCCAAAAAGAGGACTTTTTTTAACTCTGGGACTTACTTATTACAACCGACACCAGATAATGATCTGTAAAACCCATTGGATTGATAGAACAATCAATAATGTGACTACTCATCTGTTTAGACACATAAATTCTATCCAAGCGAGCAGCAGAAACCCTATTACTATTCACCTTCACCCATGTGTATTGCCTCACATCAGGATGTTTAACCCTCCATATATCCAAAAGATCAGTTGCCCTTATTAACTTTGATAAACAAGATGATGACTGAATATGTGGTTCTTCAGTGTTTCGATCAACTGTGAAATTTTCTGTACAGTTCCAATCTCCCCCTACTATCACATTACCATCATTAAAGCATTTTTAAACACATTACTTAACACACCAAAAAACATTAATCTTTCAAAACCTACATTTGGTGCATACACATTGATGAAATAATACATTTCCCCATCAATATCAGCTTTAACTACCAAGAGACGACCATTTATTGGTTCTTCTGTACTCAAAACAGTGACCCTTAAATCAGGTGAAAAGAGAATTGCTACTCATGCACTCAAATTCGTTTTGTGACCTAATTTATGCTGCCCTTTCCACCACAATCCCCACTCAATTTCATTTCCTATATCGCTATGTGCTTCTTGAAGATAAATAACATGCAATTTTCTCTGCTCTATTATTTCAGATACTAATGCACGTTTGTGCATATCCCTCCCCCCATTTATATTAAGAGAACCTACTCTTAAAACGTCCATATGCAATTTTAAGAGGGAAAGGAGAAAAACAGATAAGAACAGCAATGCAAAAAGAGACACCACGTGATGCATGAAATTGGTCAGCTAAGTCAAAACTTTTAACGTTCTCTTTTTTTTCTACTTTTCTATACTTTCTAATTGCCGTTACATGTTTCTTTAAACGAAACCTTTTCTTTTCACTTAAGATCTCAAATCCCTCATTCTTTTGATGTACTGAAACAGACTTCTCAAACTTCTCAATATCTGGAAAAAAATCTATCTAACTTGCTTCCCAAACGTATCATCCAGAAAAGCATTAATCTCTTCTAAAGTATACAATGAGGAATCATCTTGCGAGTTCATCTCACCACTACACAGTGAATCTCCATGTGAGCATAAATCAAACTCATGCATAGATACATTCTCATCTGACAATGTTTCATCTATGCCACCCTCATTACATTCTTTATTGCATGTCAACTCCATCTGCTGCTGTTTCTCCACCACACACTCAGCACTACAGATTCTAGACTGAATACCGATAGTACTCGGTACAGAGTGCAAACCATGGACATAAACTTTTCAACATTCAGTGAATCAGC
>NW_015506127.1:185261-187761 GCF_001515645.1 Sinocyclocheilus grahami | reverse complement strand
ATTTTTGTGATTTATGAGGGCACAAATTTGTATAATGACATGGGTATGACTAGGCCTGGGTGATAAAACGGTATCGATATTTATCGACGGTACACCTTCATCGATAACGTTATAAAAAAGTGTTCGATATAGCGCACGATATAGGTACGTGCTCTGAGTGACACAGACAGAACACACAAACACAAACACATGCTGAAATCAGCCTGTGCCTGCCTGTGATGAGGAGATTGTGAATAAAAAAAATTAATTTTAGTTGCATTTAAAATAAACATTTGCGTTTGAATGCAAAAATGGCACAATCGAATGCTAGGTGTGCGTCAGGGAGCGTCATCAGTGGAGCGAGATGCGGTGATGATGATGTAAGTGACGTTGTTGCATTTTAATGTTTTGTTAGTCTAGCCCACGAGACGCGCCGCTGCTGCGTTATTCATTCAAAATATTAGAGAAATATAGAAGCTCAATGCGGAGAAGATCTTGATTAGGTTAAAACCCAAACCAAGCCATTCACACACATATTCAGCGCATTTTTAGATGGACAAATACGACTGCTGCACTCGAGTCTCACACAAGAGATGCAAAAAAAGTAATGCAATTTTAGAACAGTTTTAACGTTTAGAAAGCGTGACGCAAATTAGTGAAGGTGTCTCATATGTTTTTAAATGCAATCTGTGTGATCGGCGATATGGCTCTTTGTATTTAGCAATGCATAAACACATGATGCTGTTTTGTTCATAATTGTTTATGCAATTTACAAAATGATATTTGATTTATATATGTTAATTTAGACGTTATGCATGTTTTTATAGACAGTTATTTGCATTGACAATTTAATGCACTGCATTATTTTGCTCATTGCGCCCTCCTGTGACCTCGGGAAACAAGTCAAAAGTTTCCTTAACACATATTTAATCTGCATATAAAACCTAAAAAAGGAGATATTTGTTTAGTTCTTGGGGCCATGAAATCATCCTAGGGCAATGTGATTTTCACAATGTGTAAAATGTGGCCAGAATCACAGAAGTTATTAAAACATAATTTACTGTCATGTTACAGAATTTGTCAAATTTGTATTGAATAAATCATAAGTAGTTGCTGTACACTGAATCCAATGTCGATATGAATGAGTATCTGTGAATATGAAAGTACAGAAATCTGCCGTCTGCATATTCTCTGTCTCTGCTTGAGCTACGACATATTAAAAAAAAAAAAGTTTAATTTTAATTTTGATTACATTTTAAAAGAGTAAATTGTTAATGTTTTGCGCCTTATTTTGACTACCGCCATTGTTTATAATAAATTTGTATTAAATCTTAAATAAAAAAATAAACAATAAAAAAACATAAAACATTTCAAATGGTCATATTATTGTACAAGTTACAATACAATATTAAGTTTTAGTGAAAAAAGTTTTATGAACTCAACTATACATTATCAGTTTATTAAAATGTTATTAAAATATTAAATCTCAAATATAAGATCTCAGACTTCTGAAGGGGATGTAAATTCGTAGTAGTGAGTGGAAGTAGGCGGGTGCTGAGCCTGTGGCTGTTCTATATGCAAGCATCAATGTCTTGAACTTGATTCGGGCCGCAACCGGTAGCCAGTGCAAGGAGATAAAGAGAGGTGTAACATGGGCTCTTTTGGGCTCGTTGAAGACCAGTCGTGCCGCTGCATTCTGAATCATTTGTAGAGGTTTGATTGTGCTTGATGGGAGTCCAGCCAGAAGAGCATTGCAGTAGTCCAGCCTAGAGATGACAAGGGCCTGGACAAGAAGTTGTGCAGCATGCTCCGTTAGAAAGGGCCTGATCTTTCTGATGTTGTGCAATGCAAACCTGCAAGATCGAGCGGTCTTTGCAACGTGGTCTTTGAAGGTCAGCTGGTTATCAAAAGTTACACCAAGATTTCTGACCGAAATTGATGGGGTAATTGTAGAAGAACCTAGCTGGATGGAAAAATCATACTGTAGAGTTGGAGTGGCAGGGAAGACAAGAAGCTCAGTCTTTGCCAGATTGAGCTGTAGGTGATATTCTTTCATCCATGCCGAGATGTCTGCCAGGCAGCCTGAGATCCGTGCAGCTACCGTTGGATCATCTGGTTGAAACGAGAGATAGAGCTGTGTGTCATCAGCATAGCAATGGTAGGAGAAGCCATGTGCACTGTATGATGGGACCCAGTGATGTAGTTTATATGGAGAAGAGGAGGGGTCCAAGAACTGATCCCTGAGGAACCCCAGTGACAAGTTGATGTGCTTTGGATACCTCCCCTCCCCAAGACACCCTGAAAGACCTACCAGTGAGATAGGTTTCAAACCAGCGAAGTGGAGCTCCTGTGATGCCCAGTGATGAGAGGACGGACAGGAGGATCTGATGATTAAAATACAAACTGTAGTAAGCCTGGGAACATTTTCTCCCCTGTGAATGGCCCCTGGCCCCAAAACGTTTGAGGTGTGTGTGTGTGTGTGTGTGTGTGTGTGTGTGTGTGTGTGAGTGTGTGTGGGTGG
>NW_015506127.1:184425-185135 GCF_001515645.1 Sinocyclocheilus grahami | reverse complement strand
GTGTGTGTGTGTGTCTGTATGTGTGTGTGTGTGTGTCTGTAAGTGTGTGTGTGTGCGTGTGTGTGTGTGAGTGTGTGCATGTGTGCGTGGGTGTTGTTGTCCAGCCTCTCGCTCTCTCTGTCTCAGTCTGCCTGTAATTGTCCGGTCATGTCGAACACACGTCTCTCTCTGTCTCTCTTTCTCCAGGCATCTTTCAGCGTCACTGAGGAGTTTGATTAGCTCAATTTCTGCTCAAATTGCAGTCCGTATGCGAGCGGCTGCGTTATAACCAGCAGAGCAAATGATTAGATCTGTATTTCAGTGCATTAATAACGGCCCTCAAATTAGATGCTCAGGCAACATCCGCAGAAATCTGCTTTCCTCCGAGTGGCCTGATCTGCAGCACAAACGATCAACAGAATGAAAATCAGGACAGAGATGCAGACAACTCTGAATCCTATTACTGTAGTTCTGTAGAGCAGGATTATTCAAAACTAAAACAACACCAACAAAAAAACATTGTTACTTTAAATGAAATAAAATGTAAACAACCTTTATTTCAGCTAGTGGACAAATCTAAAACTGAAATAAAAATTATAACAACTATATATTTAAAAACAACAACATAAAAACAAGAAAAACACAAAAGTACTGAAACCTTAACAAAATGAAAAAGATCCGAGAAAATATCATCATAAAATCTGATTTAAAATAGTAAGAAAGTCTACAGC
>NW_015506127.1:178193-183300 GCF_001515645.1 Sinocyclocheilus grahami | reverse complement strand
GTGCGTGTGTGTGTGTGTGTGTGTGTGTGTGCGTGTGCGTGCGTGTGTGTGTGTGTGTGTGTGAGTGTGTGTGTGTGCGTGTGTGTGTGTGAGTGTGTGCATGTGTGCGTGAGTGTGTTTGTCCAGCCTCTCGCTCTCTCTGTCTCAGTCTGCCTGTAATTGTCCGGTCATGTCGAACACACGTCTCTCTCTGTCTCTCTTTCTCCAGGCATCTTTCAGCGTCACTGAGGAGTTTGATTAGCTCAATTTCTGCTCAAATTGCAGTCCGTATGCGAGCGGCTGCGTTATAACCAGCAGAGCAAATGATTAGATCTGTATTTCAGTGCATTAATAACGGCCCTCAAATTAGATGCTCAGGCAACATCCGCAGAAATCTGCTTTCCTCCGAGTGGCCTGATCTGCAGCACAAACGATCAACAGAATGAAAATCAGGACAGAGATGCAGACAACTCTGAATCCTATTACTGTAGTTCTGTAGAGCAGGATTATTCAAAACTAAAACAACACCAACAAAAAAACATTGTTACTTTAAATGAAATAAAATGTAAACAACCTTTATTTCAGCTAGTGGACAAATCTAAAACTGAAATAAAAATTATAACAACTATATATTTAAAAACAACAACATAAAAACAAGAAAAACACAAAAGTACTGAAACCTTAACAAAATGAAAAAGATCCGAGAAAATATCATCATAAAATCTGATTTAAAATAGTAAGAAAGTCTACAGCAGTGTCAGTGAGATGTGTGACAGAAGCAGTAGATGAGTGAATGTCTGTGAGTGAGACGCAAGCCATGACTCCGTGTGTGTTTCTGCGCGCGTGTGTGAACCGGTTCCTGTCTGTCCGTGCTGGTTTTTAGGGTGCTTAGCGTCTGACAGACAGACTGGTCTGATAATTACAGTCTGACATGACGCCGCTGACACCCGCCTCCATTTTCTCCAGCGCAAATTGCTTTCTGATCTGAAATTGAAAAGCATTTTCTCACATCGGCATGGAAAGCGACACGTTTAATGAAACGGAGACCAGAGATTCAGCTGCTGACAGAAAATAGTGTGTGTTCTCTGTGAGAGAGACGTGTGACATTTATCTGCTCGTGCTCTGACACTTGACCCGAAATATAAAATAGTCCGTAAACAACCTGTCCATCCTTCGGGAAAAACCACTCCCTTCTCAGAAATTCCCCTGAAAATAATGAGACATCACCGTGAGACGGAGGGACGGATGGGTGAGATGAGAGCCGGCGGACGCCTGGAGTGTGTGTTGTTGTGTTCAGGGGATTATGGGAATTAAGCGTCGACACTCTCAGCATCCAGAGGTGGGATTAACACCCAGAGCGGATCAGGAAAAGCAGGAACGCATGCGGTCTGTCACACATTAAAGGCCATCAGGGTCAGTCTCTCTCTCTCTCTCACACACACACACACTCTCTCTCTCTCTCTCTCTCTCTCTCTCTCTCTCTCACACACACACACACACACACACACACGCACTCACACACCATGGGCCCTGTTTGAAATTGTGTAAATAGCCCAGGTGTCATGACAGTCTTATGCACACCCCTTCAAGTAAAGTGTTACCTAACAAATAAATAAATAGAACAAAGATACAAATTAAACAATGTTTAAGTTTTTTTGTTTTTTACAATGTTTAATAGCATTGCATAGTCTTCACTGTACACATTAAATATAGATTAATTCTTGATAAAACTACAGAGTAATTCAGTAAATATCAGTAAGTGATTTTTCCTCTATTATTTTCTTGGATTAACATTAAAGGAACACTCCACTATTTTTGAACATAGGCTCATTTTCCAACTCCCCTAGAGTTAAACAGTTGAGTTTTACCGTTTTCGAATCCGTTCAGCCAATCTCCGGGTCTGGCGGTAGCACTTTAGCTGTAGCTTAGCATAGATCATTGAATCTGATTAGACCGTTAGCATCTCGCTCAAAAATGACCAAAGAGTTTCTATATTTTTCCTATTTAAAACTTGACTCTTCTGTAGTTACATCGTTATGAGCCTATTTTCAAAAATAGTGGCGTGTTCCTTTAAGAACACTGACAGCAGCTAGTAAAATAGGCGTGTTCTATTGCTAAAAATACTGCTATTTTCACTTAGTGTAAATAGAATCCATTGCTAATACGAGATTTGAAAAGGGAGGGAAAAAAAGGCGGATCGAACCCGGGTCGATCGCATCAAAAAGCCAATGATACCATCTCCGCACTTTCTACCACGACTCTGCTGTTCTTCGGCTGGTTCTTCTCTGTATACGGTGATTGACAGATGTCTCGTCCAATCAGCGGTGAGTAATCCCAAACCAATGGCGCTGTCTAATTATAATTTACACTCAATACGTTATTATTGCATACTGTTTTATAATGTACTACAATACTGAAGTGCAGATAATTGCCACTATTTGCAACAAGTAGTATACTTGATAGTAGAAATCTATCACTTAGTGTAAACAGCATATTGCTAAAAATACTGCTATTTTCACTTAGTGTAAATAGAATCCATTACTAATACGAGATTTGAAAAGGGAGGGAAAAAAGGCGGATCGAACCCGGGTCGATCGCATCAAAAAGCCAATGACACCATCTCCGCACTTTCTACCAGGACTCTGCTGTTCTTCGGCTGGTTCTTCTCTGTATACGGTGATTGACAGATGTCTCGTCCAATCAGCGGTGAGTAATCCCAAACCAATGGCGCTGTCTCAAACTATACCCACCTCTTCCGGTCTGTCTGATTTGTCATTGTGTTTTCTGACTTGTTATAATGTTTTCTGAATTGTTGTTGTGTTTTCTGACTTGTTATAATGTTTTCTGAATTGTTATTTAGTTTTTTTAGACTTGCATTTGCGTTTGTAATTTGTTATTTTGTTTTCAGAATTGTGATTTGTTTTGCACTTCTCGGCCACCATAGTTTTTCCACCTTGATTCACAACAGTTTATTTATTAAATGTGATATAATGTAGAAACATTAAAAAATAAAAATTACTTTGTTTTTAATTGAGACTTTATGTCTAATAAATAAACTAAGTATACAACATATAATGTAGTAATACTGTAGAATAAAAAAAAAGAGTACAATTATTAACCATTTATATCTTCATTTTCAAACCGTAAACGCTCAAGCTTTTATTCTGACGAGCTGCCGCTGCTGTTTTGAGAGTGAAGTGTGGCTCTGTGTTCGTTTACACACGTAAGGCTCGTGCGCTCATATTCACAGGAAATGAACCAAGGGAAAAAAGTATTAAAAAACGTCATGTTTTTCTTCAAATGATGATGGTGATATAGGTTTAATAGTGTTGTGTTCCATTTAGCGTTCCCATGCTGTAGGATCTTAATGCTTCGTGTTCGATGCTGTTTGACTGCATTCATTGTGCTTCGAGAGGAGCATCTGTAGAACTGAGACACCAAGCGAAGCAACTGATTACTGCAGTAAATGAGCAAACCTGACCATTAGATCCAGCGCTGGTGTGTTGTTTTTGGAGGATGAGCTGGTCTGTGTGATGAGCTTGTTCTGAAACACAGTTAACACTGGACCTTCAGTAACCAGAGGAAAGAACAGTCTGTATGATCCAGTGCAGATAATGTCTGAGCTCTGTGTGTAATATCACCCATCAGTCATCCTCTCACCTGTTGAGCGCTCCCTCTGGTATTAGATTGTGTTGTAGTGAACGTTATTTATAGTGTTTGTGTCTTTCTTTAGCTGTGAAGAAACCAGATAACACTCAGACACGAGAGAGGCTACGTCTCCATTCTTCTGCTGCACACTAAACCTGTGTACATTACTGATGATGAGGATGAGGATGGTGATGGGAAACATGTTTAAAGGAATAGTTTAGCCAAAAACGAGGCCGTCCAAGATCAGGATGAGTTTGTTTCTCCATCAGGTTTGGAGAAATGTAGCACTGCATCAGTGTCTCAGCAATGGATGCTCTGCAGTGAATGGGTGCCGTCAGAATGAGAGTCCAAACAGCTGATAAAAACATCACAATAATCCACAGCACTCCAGTCCATCAGTTAACATCTGGAGAAGACAAAAGCTGAAACACATCCAGCATTAAGACACTTTTAACTAAAATACGAGTCTATAATCCATAATAACGCTTCCTCCAGTGAAAATGTGGTCTGATTCAGGAGAGAAATCTGCACAGATCAAGCAGCGTTTACAAGCCAAAACAGTCCAGAACAGCTCTAAATTTTAACAATGGCTTCTCCAGATGTGAACTGATGGACTGGAGTGCTGTGGATTACTTGTGGATTATTGTGATGTTTTTATCAGCTGTTTGGACTCTCATTCTGACGGCACCCATTCACTGCAGAGCATCCACTGGAGACACATTTCTCCAGATCTGATGAAGATACAAACTCATCCTGATCTGGGCTGATCTGAGAGTGAGCAGCACATTTCCAGCACATGCTCATTTGTGGGTGAACTATTCCTGTAAGTGTTCAGTAAGTCAGTATGTTAGTGTCGTGTGCTAAAGTGGCCTGTTAGAAGCGCAGAGGCTTCATCACACACGGTTGGATCGTTATCTCATCAGTTTGTGAGTATAAACTCATAGTTTTTGTCAGATCTCAGTAGCTGAATCTAAATGTGCTGTTTGTTGTGTCAGTGAATAAATTTTCGCAGCGATGGATTCCACTGCATTAATTCTTCTGGTTAGATTCTCCTGCTAATGAATGTTAATTAAACGGTGTGAATTATTAAGCCTGTTCTTCTTCAGGTCACATTTAGCAGTGTTAATATGTTTCTGGTCTGCCCTTGCAGCAGTAGCGGTCTGATGTTGGCTTGTATTGGCCGTCTCTGGCGATCTGTGTTTCTCTCATCGTTTGGTTCAGAGAGGGAGTTTCCCGACGCTCCTCTCATCTCAGATCCGGTCTCTGCTGACGGATTCACTCGTGTGTCGAGGGAGAGAAACACTCAGATAAATGAAGCTCGTGTGATTTGGTGTCTGATGTTATTGTTGGTTTACTTTCAGGGCTCTTCTCCTTTCTGTTTGTCTGTCTTTCTTGCAGGACGCTGTGAAGGAAATAAAAGAGATGGACATTTATATAATTCAATTCAAGTTTATTTGTACAGTGCTTTTCACGATACAAA
>NW_015506127.1:177492-177703 GCF_001515645.1 Sinocyclocheilus grahami | reverse complement strand
AGATCCTTGTGGCACTCCATATTTTACTGGTGATAATTGAGATGTATAGATATAATTGCTGCAGATTCTCTTCAGCTCTTCATTTCTTTCCTTTATTGCTCATGTAATGGTTCAGTCTGTCATGTCCCTTCATCTTGTTTTCAGTGTGTGTGAGTGTGAGTGTGAGTGTGAGTGTGTGTGTGTGTGTGTGTGTGTGTGTGAGTGTGTGTGT
>NW_015506127.1:170077-173244 GCF_001515645.1 Sinocyclocheilus grahami | reverse complement strand
GAGTGAGTGAGTGAGTGAGTGAGTATATATGTGTGTGTGTGGAGTATATGAGTATATGTGTGTGTGTGTGTGTGTGTGAGTGAGTGTGTGAGTGAGTGAGTGTGTGAGTGAGTGAGTGAGTGAGTGAGTGAGTGAGTATATATGTGTGTGTGAGTGTGAGTGTGAGTGTGTGTGTGAGTGTGTGAGTGAGTATATATGTGTGTGTGTGTGAGTGACGAGTATATATGTGTGTGTGTGAGAGAGAGAGTGTGTGTGTCTGTGTGTGTGTGTGTGTGTCTGTGTGTGAGCGACGGTCTCTTGCTGCTTTTTCTCATTATTTCTCATTAGTGGTTTTACTGGCCATGTCTGTTTGTTTGTTACAGCATTTAATATGCAAATATATTTTCACTTTTACAGTGTTAATTGAGTGTTTGATTTTTCACTAATATATGTGAAGAAACAAACCTACTAAACACTGAGGAACACCTTGTGATGAGTGTGTGTGTGTGTGTGTGTGTGTGTGTGTGTGCCACAACTGGCATGAGATCTGGATCCATATCATTTATTTTTATAGACTGCTTATTTATAATCTAAACATCTGCTGCTGCTGCTGCTGCTGCTGCTATTATCAGCTGCAACACACACACACACACACACACGCACATGCACGAGTCATGAGTGTCCTCCGGCATGAGTTATTCCGTGACATTCACAAGGCGCTCCATCTGTCTGACCATGTTTGTGTGTGTAGTTACGTCTTCACCTGCTCGTAGCTTGTACTTCATTGTATTTATTTATTAGTTTGTTTCTTTTGTTTCTTTTGTTTGCCCGACCATGAATGTTTGTAGAGATGAAATCCATGCCTTTACTCAGATTGTGTTTTTTCAGCCTTATCATGAATATTCACAGAGATGTCTGTGTAATAACTCAAATTATGTGGATTTATTTTAAATTAGTTGAATCTATTTTTCTGTTATTTTTATTTATTTTATTTTATACTCTATTTTATTTTTAGCCGTGTCCTGAATATTTACAGAAATGAGATCCAGTGTTGTGTTCATGTATTTACTGTTTAATGTCAGTCTGCTTTGACCTTGATGCTCTGTTTGGGGACTGAGAACCGTTTAAAGGCATAAACCATAAGTAATATTGATGTGCCTGGTTGAAAATTGTGTTACTTATTAATAAACAAACTTGTGTTCTGATATGAGCAGTGCATGTTTTCAGGTGATTGTAAGAGCTGATGGATGAACACGAGCACTAAACCCGTCTCTCTCTCTCTCTCTCTCTCTCTGTCTGTCTGTAGGAGACTCGTCTCTCGTGGGTGAGTACAGCATGTTTCTTCTCTTCTGCTGATCTTTATATCTAATGAAGAACTGATTTGTTAAATCAAATGAAAAAGTGTGTGTTTGATTGGTCCAGATGCTACAGATGTCATGAACCACTGACGGTTGTGAGCGTGACATTCATGTCAAACCACATTATTTTTCTCTCTTTCTGTTGGTGATGCTGTAACAGCACAACAACACACAAAAACACTGCAGAAAAACTGACACAGAATATTAGCTTGGCTAACAGTCAGCTTGATGTATTGATTGTATGCGGTTTTTAGTTGATATTAATTAAAAAATTACTTTTTAGAGGTTTTGCTTTAATAATCTTCTGCCTCTGTTGTTCACAGTAAAGTATCCAATTATCTAATCAAGATTTGAGTCATAAACACACACTCAGAAAAAAAATAAAAGGGGGAAAAAAGAAACACATACAGTATACATGTCCATATTATACATATATGCTTAAAAAAAGACAAAGTAAATGAACACAGAGAGCCGTGATGAGTGGAGAAGAGAGTTTGGCAGGAGGACACATACTGCGCTGCAGGTGGATACACTTTTCCTTCTCTCCCAAAATATACCACAGTTTCTCTAAGTTGCTCACTTGCTGGAATTCAGGGAAAACTTGAGCTGTTTGGGTGAAATAGGTGTCTCTTATGCTTTTATTTTGTGTCTCTCCTTCTCTCTGTCTCTCAAATCCGAATAGCGTATTGCCGAAGCATTTATATGAGCAAGATAAACATGGTCGCAGTGCTGTCAATTCTACATGGGTCAACTTTTCCCTCTGTTTGTGGCAGGCATTAATGTACCCTGCCGCTAGAGAAATGCAGTCTCTTTTTTTCACTTTTTTTCAGCATATATTGAGCTTGTGCATCGTTCTCCAGGTTTTCGAAGTTGTGACAAATCATTTCAAATTTGGGAAAGCGCTGTGTTTGAATGTGACTACAGTTGGAGCAGGTGGTTATGAAGTGTAGCTCTGTTTGGTTACAGTACAGGCATAAGCTGCTCTGTCTGGATCTGCCTCTCTCCAGAGCCAGGCTGTGCTCTCTGAGTCTGTACCCCGTCATGTTTTTCTCAGTTTGTGGTCTCTGACTGTGCTCACATATTCTGCTGTTGTGTAATCTCTCTTTAGGACCAAATAGCATTGCAGTTTACTTGGATTTTGTGTTGTTTCATTCCAATAAGCTAGGTTGTTTTCTTTTTGTGCATGAATGGTTTGGTTGGCCAGATTCTGTGGATGAGTGCGTCAGTGAACTGAGGCTGGTTATTATTAGTCGTGTTAGTCTGATCAGTCTGTTTGTGGAGCTCAGGGCCAGCTTAATGAGGGGGCTCTTTTCAGCATTCAGTTCAAGATTCAAGGGGTCGTGAACTGAGAAACCAAAATTTTCTTGATCAATTGATATATAAGAGGTCATTGTACTATAAAAACATCCTGTAAGTTACAGAACTCAAAACGTTGTCATTAGTCTAAAAACAGCTTATATTGAAGCCAATCTGCCAAAACAACGTTTTGACTCTCAGTCAAACTTGTTGGTTGTTCCTCAAACACATCTAAGATCTATGGGTGATAAAGCTTTCTGTTTCTTCTAACTTAGGGAAGTCCAGAATTATGATGTTTTTAAAGTTCAACTTAAGACATTTTTTTTTTTAACTTTCATTTACTAACTGTTTAGCCCCGCCCACAGATTCTACATCACTAACTGTTTAGCCCCCGCCCACTGATTCTACAGCACTTCCTGTTTAGCCCCGCCCACAGATTCTACAGCACTTCCTGTTTAGCCCCCGCCCACTGATTCTGCAGCACTTCCTGTTTAGCCCCGCCCACCAATTCTACATCACTAACTGTTTAGCCCC
>NW_015506127.1:163597-170055 GCF_001515645.1 Sinocyclocheilus grahami | reverse complement strand
CCCCCCCACCGATTCTACATCACTACCTGTTTAGCCCCGCCCACCGATTCTACATCACTACCTGTTTAGCCCCGCCCACAGATTCTACATTACCTGTTTAGCCCTGCCCACCAATTCTACATCACTACCTGTTTAGCCCCGCCCACTGATTCTACAGCAGTTCCTGTTTAGCCCCGCCCACTGATTCTGCAGCACTTCCTGTTTAGCCCCCGCTCCACTGATTCTACAGCACTTCCTGTTTAGCCCCCGCCCACTGATTCTGCAGCACTTCCTGTTTAGCCCCGCCCACCAATTCTACATCACTAACTGTTTAGCCCCGCCCACTGATTCTACAGCAGTTCCTGTTTAGCCCCGCCCACTGATTCTGCAGCACTTCCTGTTTAGCCCCCGCTCCACTGATTCTACAGCACTTCCTGTTTAGCCCCCGCCCACTGATTCTGCAGCACTTCCTGTTTAGCCCCCGCCCACTGATTCTGCAGCACTTCCTGTTTAGCCCCGCCAGCCCCTCCTGTTTAGCCCCCGCCCACTGATTCTACAGCACTTCCTGTTTAGCCCCCGCCCACTGATTCTACAGCACTTCCTGTTTAGCCCCCGCCCCTAATTCTGCTCTTCATGCGTTGTCAGGTGTTTCTCTGTACTCTAAGGATGCTTTTACAAAACTCTGTATGCAGGGCTTCAGTTGGATTTAGTGCATATAGTGATGTATAGTATAGGCATATAGTGCAAGTGGCTGTACTCTCTCTCTCTCTCCGTCTCTATATTCATAATGGTGGCTGTTTGAGACTGTATTGGTTTCAATCAATCATACTCTGCTTAGAGCTGAATATGTTGACAGCTGCACTTCTGTTGCCTTTCACTGAAGACATACGAGACAGAGAAATGAAATGACTGGAGACTTTTGACTTTCACACTGTGTTATTGACCATGTTCAGCTAAATATCTTCACACACACACACACACACACACACACACACACGGCTGATGTTTTATTCGAGTCTTGGCAGATCAGGAGCTGTTTTTAAAGCAGCGATTCTTAAAGACATCATGAAATCAGAATTGAGTCTCTTTGCTGTCTCTGCTGTTCTTTATGTCACGTTATGTTTGAAGATCTGCTAAAACCTGCACTGCATTCACATGCTAGCACTGTTGGGAAGGTTTCTTTGGGTTACAGATAACAAATTACCGTATTTAAAATGTAATAAGTAGTGTAACTATTTCAATTACTTTATTAAAGTAATGTAACTGATAACATTTGATTACTTTTCTAAATTTCTCATTATTCATTTTCAAACATGTAAAGCAGGCAGGGTTAACCTTACAGTAGTACTCGACACTGATTACTATCAGACTTTCTAACCCTTCATCACTTCAATTAAGATTCTAATAATTTAATTTAAAGCGCAGCCACCACAAAATCAGACTTTAGCACCTCTTTGTACTCTGAGATCATTCTGAGGTTAAATACAGATTTAAAAGCATAACAAGAAATAGTTTAATAGCTCTGATACTGTTTCTGAAATCAAATCTCTGCATAGCTATGACAGGAAACACTGGCGTCTAACAACTGCCTCGGGAAACAGTTACTTTAAAAGTTAAAGCATATACATAATCCCAAATAGGAAATAAATTGGTTATCAAATAAACGTGTTCTAATCTGTGTCCTAAACTCCGGAAATATTGTGTCATACTTTAGAGCAGACAATGACATTTTGAAAATAAATCAATCATATCTGTATGTGTGTGAAAATATTCAGCTGTAACCCCCCCCATAATCGTTTACATTTATTTTGTAAAAAATCATATTGCCTCATGTTGTTTAAGACATGCTGCATCATAAATGGAAAATCTGTCAATACTTTTTACACTTTCAACACTTTTTTCAGATGAAAAACTACAATGGATGTTATGTTTCGAACACATGAAAAATAATCAAGGTTTCCACTGATCATTGCATGATTGCACGTTTATATTGATTTCATAATAAAAGTCTGAATGGCTCTAACAATTTTGCTGCATACTCGTTACAAATGAATGAATAACTTCCTTCTTTTGAAAGAGTTTCTGATTATAAAAACTTTCTAATGATAAGTGGTTTGTCAAGATTAATTTAGATAAAAATTAATTTTATCACCTATATTTTTAATAATACATTTTAGCGAATGAGCATGTAAAAACGCGCGACTGCTGTCGTGAGTGTGATAAAAGGCTTCGGTCTGCGGAGGGTCTCTGCGACTCTCACTGACTTTCTCATTGCACAAAATCCAGTGCAATGAGAAAAGATGGAGGCTTGTTGAGCAAATCCTCACCGCCGCCGTCTCCTCCTCGTGTGGGATTTCAGAGGCACTCCAGAGGAATTATGGGAGATGTAGTCCATGGAAGTAAAGCGGCTTATCCGCCATACTCCTGACCAAACGCGCTAAGCCTGAGAGATAAAGAGACAGACAGAGAGGCACAGAGACGCATGCGG
Organism: Sinocyclocheilus grahami; assembly: GCF_001515645.1. Classification (NCBI taxonomy): domain Eukaryota; kingdom Metazoa; phylum Chordata; class Actinopteri; order Cypriniformes; family Cyprinidae; genus Sinocyclocheilus; species Sinocyclocheilus grahami. The sequence goes on along the minus strand of NW_015506127.1, from coordinate 167,588 downwards.
ATGTTATCTGGAAAAGCGAGGCCTGGGAATACGCTGAAATACTGCAGTCCTGTCAGAAAGAGTGTGAAATGACGTGTCTTTATCTGGAGTTTGGAGCAGGAGCCGCTCACATTAATGCTGGATGGCTAGTTCCTCATCTGTAGCTCTGTTCAATCCACAGCCAGAGCCCTGCCTGGACAGTATTCTGAGCGGCAGACTCCTTTTAATCAGAGTCTGCATGAGCAGCGCTGATGTGAACACATCCAGTGTTTACAGTCTCTCTGTGACTGCAGATCTTGAGTGTTGATAGTGACGTCTACTGACGTCTGTCCTTCATCATCTGCGTCTGAACTCATCAACAGTGTCTGATTCACCATATGATTCAGAATCAAGCCGTCATTAAATCAGCCCCTGCGGCGTGTGTGAGTGTGTTTATGGTTTGTGAACTGTCCTCAGAAATAAGCTAAATCTGACAAAAAAAGTTCCCTAAATGACATATGTAGTAGTTAGAGTAGAAGTGTGTGTGTTGGTTGTTTGTGTGTGTGTGTGTTGGTGGCCAATTACTTTAAGCAGTTTAGCTGGCTAGTAATAGCCTAGTCATGAGTTTTACCAGCAGGCAAACAGCTTAGAAACACACACAGGATCACAGTGAGTGTGTGTGTGTATTCCTAGCAGCTTTGCCTTCAGAAATCCTCCCTCACAGAATCTAATTAAAATGAGAGAGAGTTGCAGTGATATACGGCGAGGACACACACACACACACACACACACACAGTAAACCTGAGTGGGACATTCTAACTATGTTGAGCAGATTAAATGTGTCCGCAGTCGCTCTGGATGTTTAGCAGCTTATAAACGTGTGTCGAATCATGAGAGATGAGCTGAACCGCCTGCCATTGTGTCCAAACATTATTCTCTTTTTTTCTAATTTTATGTGTCCTCATTGGTTAAAAAAGGCTCATAAATCTGCCAAATCATGTTTATGTTTTAGTCTAGTGATGTCTGTGAGAGTTGGTTTAGGGGTCAGAAGTCGAGTTAGGAGTTAATATGCTTAACCTTGACTCACTGATATAGCCAAACAAACACAATTGTGTGTGTGTGTGTGTGTGTGTGTGTGATGATGTTCTACACTGACCTGGGTTTAATCATAAATCTATAGAATCTGTTAACTGAACAATGAGTGACGAGGTTGAGCTTGAAGATATTTGATTAAAGTCTCTGATCAATAGGTTTAACCCTGTAAAGCCTGAAATATGAAATAATAGTCAGAGAAATCAAAACTGTTGAAATCAAAACATTTATTGAACCATCTGAGAAAATAATTTAAAAAATGCATGCTTTTATATCATATTTGTTCCATCAGGCTTTTATGGCTCATATAGTCTGATACAGTGAGAATATGGAGGAAAAACAGCTCAGTTTTATTCAGGGCAAGTATGATGAAAGTCTGATGTTTGTAATGTAAATCAATGAAATCTTTGTAACAGTACAGCAGATACTGACATAAAATGATCTAAATATCAGTCGGTTCATTTCTGTTTGATGCTGTTACATCACAGAGAACAGAGAGACATTTCAACTGCCCTCTCTCTCTCTCTTGTGTCTATCTCTGTCTCTCGCGTGTCTCGTCTGTTGAGGACAGTGTAGTTGTGTTGAATGTGTGTGAATGGAGGAGACAATCTTTCTTTCATGTGTGTCAGAGTGTTTGTCTCTGTCTTTCATGTGTGAGAGCGATTATGAGACACACGGACAACAGCCCCGCTGCTAATTTCATTACAGACAGAAATGAAGAATCCGTTTAAATGCATTTCCACTGCCGTCAGATGCAAAAGAATCAATATCAAGATAAAAACATCAGTCTGCCTATTAAACACTGACGATCTGCTATGTGTGTGTGTGCGGTGTGCCGCGCTGTGATTGTGTGCTGTATTACTGTATTACCGCAGGACTCTAGCACAAAAAGCCTCCCTTTTTCTTTGAGGAATTGCGATCCTGAGCCGAGAGGCAATTTTCACAAGCTCTCTGTCATTTTCCCCTCGTGAGCTCTCCATCTCACACATTCAGCCTTCCCAGAATCCTCCATTCTGCCTTCTCTGTCTGCCTGTCTGATTGTAGCTGTGTGTGTGAATGCAGACGCTGTTTAAAGAGCAGGTCTGTGGAGACACACACTCACACAAACACACAAACACACAAACATACTCGCTCACACACACACACACACAGATCACAAGGGGTTTGTGCTGAGATTTCCAGCTCTTTCTGCAGTGAGTTCAAGGAGCTGTTGTAGGAATTTTTACCCATTTAGGAGCTTTACAAACAGGTTCAACCAGTGGTTCTCAGCCCGTCACGAATTCAAATGCGGCCCACCGTGCTGAACACAATAAAAAAAAAAATACTTTCAGTTTTACAATTCATTTTAGTTTTTACATTAATTCAAAAATGTACTAAATATAGCCTAATGTTTTTATGTAAAATAATTTGGTTTTTCATATACTATTTTCAGACATGAGCAGTACTCACATAGCCTAATTAACGTTACGTATTTAAAGTAACGACCAAGTGGCCAGCGGCAGACAGTGAGCATATGTTTGATCAATTTAGCCTTCTCAAGTCATCACGACTTAGATATAAAACAGTTCAAGCCAAGTACTGTTAAGAAACAGAAAGAAACAGTTAATTAAACCAAATGTGCGCTGTATCCAATAGTTTGTGCGGAGAGTGGAAGCTGAAGCTAAAGCTCTGCAGGACATGGAGGCGCCAGCGCGATCACTTGCATTTTTTTCAGTGGATACGCCGTCATTTTTGCTCATAAAGGTAAGAGTAATACATCATTCGTAACTGTAAAGGGTCTACTTTTATTTGTGTGCACTCACAATAATCAACAAAACCTTGTGCTTTAATAAAATAAAGAAAACAAACATGATGCGCTTTCTGCCATCTTGTCTTCAACAGGAAGATACTCAGCGAATACATGCCTCACAGACATGATAAATATATCTATAGAAAGCTTTAAATAACTACTTAATGAAATAAAATAAAACAAAAACTCTTTCATTATGATCATAATCCGTAAAGATGCACTTCTCTCTAAAAGCGTGTCTAATGAAGAGATGGCGAGTCAGGATCGGCAACTTCATCCTTGCAGCAACGACTCAGAAAACACTAGTTTATTAGATAATTAATTCAAATATCTCCTTACTGTTCCCCCTGACACATTTATGGTAATTACTTTTGCCGGTGTTTTGCGGCAAACTTAAGCCTATTGCGTGCATTTGAACGCAGAACTCTTCAGCTGCGCTGACGGCACGCTCCATACATGCTGCTGCTGCTGGACACTAAACACCGTCGAGCTGCTCTTGACAGTCTCGGTAGCACGGTCTCGTGTTGTTTCCACCAGCGCGGCAATTTTTTCATCACTAATTGATGGATGTCTAAAATATAAAAATAAGGAGAAGCCTAAAACAGGCCCGAGGCCCGACCCGCGTCTGAACTATGACTTGAAAATTGTCCCGAAGCCTGGCCCGAGGGGTGTAAAAAAGTCAGGGCCCGTCGGGCCTGGGCTGAAATGCAGGGCTCTCGCTCTGATCTAGCACACAGAAAACGAAAGAAAGATAGTGGTCTGTGCAATTCGGAAAAAGAGGCGGCTTTTCAGCATTAGGTATGTTTTTTTTTTCTTTCTTTTTTTTACTCTTTGTACAGCAATTATTGTTCATTCTAAATTATTTTTTTAATGTAGAATACATGTTACATAAATACATGAAATGTAGAACATATAAAAAAGTGCTCGTGGCTCGTCTGCCAGTGGGTGCCCCCCCACGCATAAAAGTGAAACTCCGCCTATGATTGTGCTGTTACTCCTTTCGAGCCGAAGTTCACAAAATTGGGTGTTATTTATGGGGAGCAGAATTATTTATTTATTTCAATGAATGTAATCGATTAGATATCATAATATTTAGGCTATAATATTATAAATCAGGTTGGTTTGTATTGCTGACGTAATATGTAAATGATA
>NW_015506127.1:151787-155401 GCF_001515645.1 Sinocyclocheilus grahami | reverse complement strand
AGGGGCGTAAAAAAGTCGGGGCCCGTCAGGCCTGGGCTGAAATGCAGGGCTCTCGCTCTGATCTAGCACACAGAAAACGAAAGAAAGATAGTGGTCTGTGCAATTCGGAAAAAGAGGCGGCTTTTCAGCATTAGGTATGTTTTTTTTTTTCTTTCTTTTTTTTACTCTTTGTACAGCAATTATTGTTCATTCTAAATTATTTTTTTAATGTAGAATACATGTTACATAAATACATGAAATGTAGAACATATAAAAAAGCGCTCGTGGCTCGTCTGCCAGTGGGTGCCCCCCCACGCATAAAAGTGAAACTCCGCCTATGATTGTGCTGTTACTCCTTTCGAGCCGAAGTTCACAAAATTGGGTGTTATTTATGGGGAGCAGAATTATTTATTTATTTCAATGAATGTAATCGATTAGATATCATAATATTTAGGCTATAATATTATAAATCAGGTTGGTTTGTATTGCTGATGTAATATGTAAATGATATGCGTGCGGCCCGCGAGACTTGCACTTGGACCATAGTGCGGCTCAGTGGAAAAAAAGGTTGAGAACCACTGGGTTAAACAGACACTGAATGATAATATGTCTCATCACCACAGACACAGACAGACGGAAGGAAGGACCGACAGAGAGACAGACGGAAGGACGGACAGAGAGACAGACAGAGACACAGACAGACGGAAGGACGGACAGAGAGACAGACAGACAGACAGATACAGACAGAGAGACGGACAGACAGACAGACATACAGACAGAGACACAGACAGACGGAAGGACGGACAGAGAGACAGACAGACAGACAGATACAGACAGAGAGACAGAAGGACAGACAGACAGACAGAGAGACACAGACAGACGGAAGGACGGACAGAGAGACAGACAGACAGACAGATACAGACAGAGAGACGGACAGACAGACAGACATACAGACAGAGACACAGACAGACGGAAGGACGGACAGAGAGACAGACAGACAGACTGATACAGACAGACGGAAGGACGGACCGACAGAGAGACAGACGGAAAGACGGACCGACAGACAGATGGAAGGACGGACAGACAGACAGACAGACAGAGAGAGACAGACAGACAGAAGGACGGACAGAGAGACAGACAGACAGACAGATACAGACAGAGACACAGACAGACGGAAGGACGGACCGACAGAGAGACAGACGGAAAGACGGACCGACAGACAGATGGAAGGACGGACAGACAGACAGACAGACAGTGAGAGACAGACAGACAGAAGGACGGACAGAGAGACAGACAGACAGACAGATACAGACAGAGACACAGACAGACGGAAGGACGGACAGACAGACAAGACAGAGAGAGACAGACAGAGAGACAGACAGACAGACGGAAGGACGGACAGAAAGGCAGACAGACAGACAGACAGACAGACAGACAGACAGATGGGCGGGCGGACAGACAGACAGACAGACAGATGGTCGGGCGGACAGACAGACAGAGAGACAGACGGAAGGACGGACAGAGACACAGACAGACGGTAGGACGGACAGAGACAAACAGACAGACAGACAGACAGACAGAGAGAGACAGACAGAGAGACAGACAGACAGCCAGACAGACAGATACAGACAGACGGAAGGACGGACAGAAAGGCAGACAGACAGACAGATGGGCGGGCGGACAGACAGACAGGCAGACAGACAGACAGACAGACAGATGGGCGGGCGGACAGATACTGCTGGTCTCTAACCTCAGACGTACACGAATACAACAATTAAACATCATAGAATTTACATTTCACCATCAGCGGTTGATGAAACGCAAACGAAGTCTGACCGTGATTCTAAACATGTCTGTCTGCATGCGTGATTTCGATCAGCACAAACCCCGCATACAATTTCATTGGTCACCAGTCAGGAAAAGTTCAGGATGCTACACTAAAGTTAGAGTTTGATTAGGGTTAGTATTTGATTCACTGTTGTGTAAACTATCAGCATGGTCTACAGAACAGGGTTAATTTTAACTGGTTTAGGGAGAAAATCCCTGAGTCCGGTCACTCATTTCCTGTTGTGAGTGTGTGTGTTTCCTGTGAGTGTTGTGCTCACCCAACACCAGCAGCTCCACATGCGCTTCATTCTGTCCCTCCAGATCATCAGAGATCACCACCTTACAGTAGTAAACACCACTGTCACCCCACTGCAGCTCACCGATGCGCAGGTCTGCCTCTGACAGACAGACAGAGAGACAGACGGAGAGACAGACAGACGGAGAGACAAACAGACAGACGGACAGACAGACAGAGAGACAGACAGAGAGACAGACGGAGAGAGAGACAGACAGACAGACGGACAGACAGACAGAGAGACAGACAGAGAGACAGACAGAGAGACAGACGGAGAGACAAACAGACAGACGGACAGACAGACAGAGAGACAGACAGAGAGACAGACGGAGAGACAGACAGACAGACGGACAGACAGACAGAGAGACAGACAGAGAGACAGACAGAGAGACAGACGGAAGGACGGACAGAGACACAGACAGAGGTAGGACGGACAGAGACAAACAGACAGACAGACAGACAGATGGAAGGATGGACAGAGAGACAGACAGACAGACAGACAGACAGACAGATAGAGAGACGGATGGACGAACAGACAGACAGAGAGACAGACGGACAGAGAGAAAGAGAGACAGACAGGCTGACGGATGGATGGACAGACAGACGGACGGACGGACAGACAGACAGACAGAGAGACAGACGGAAGGACGGACAGAGAGACAGACGGAAAGACGGACAGAGAGTCAGACAGAGAGACAGACAGATTACCATCACTCTCAGGACACCCAGAGAGTGACCCCTTGCACTATTTAGTGGAAAAACACCAACTCAGTTCAACAATTCAGTTAAGACATGCAAAAATTAAAGAAATTGGAAAAATAACCCAGTAAGAATACTTCCATGATTGGCAGATCAAAGTAGCACAAATGAACAAATTAAAGTACTTCTACAGATTAAAGACTGGTTATCAATTGGCACCTTACTTGATCAAAATGAAAGACTATGGTCTGAGTGAGCACTACACAAACCGACACAAACAGAGCTGGTGTGTGTGTGTGTGTGTGTGTGAGAGAGAGAGAGAGAGAGAGAGAGAGAGCTCCTAGAGGGACTCGTAGAGGACAAGCTGCACTTCCTCACACACTGCAGCAAATATAAACACATCAGGGACACTTATTTTACACAAATAGCTCAAATTGTGCCTGAATTCCAGCAGGCGAGCCACATAGACAAACTGTTATATTTTGGGAGAGAAAGAAATGTGTATCCACCTGGCAGCGCAGTATGTATCCTCCTGTCATATTATGAGGGACAAAGGCTAAACCCTCTTTTCTTTACCAAGGCTCTCTGTAAATAATTACCTTGTATTTGCTATTGTTTTTTTGTTTTTTTTGGTGTGTATGTGTTATATGTGATAATATATGTACAATATGGCCATGAATACGTTTAAAAAAAAAATAATTATATCTATATGCCTGTATAACTTGTTTGCTGTTTATTGCTTTGGCAACATTGTGCTGTTCCACAGTCATGCCAATAAAGCTAATTTGAATTGAATTGAATTGAATTGAATTGA
>NW_015506127.1:130552-145258 GCF_001515645.1 Sinocyclocheilus grahami | reverse complement strand
GGACAGACAGACAGACAGACAGACAGAGAGACAGACGGACGGACGGACGGACGGACGGACGGACGGACGGACGGACGGACGGACGGACAGACAGACAGACGGACAGAGAGAGAGATAGACAGACAGACGGATGGATGGACAGACAGACAGACGGATGGATGGACAGACAGACAGACAGAGAGATAGACAGACAGACATACAGACAGAGAGACATAGTGATCAAACATGATCAATCTGTCATCATTTTCTCACCTTTCTCTCCAACTGAGCCTAGTTTTGCTATATTGCTATATTATCTATGTTATATACACTGAAAAAAGAGCAATATCATGCACTTTCACAGGCAACCTAGAGTATCATGCACTTTCACAACAAAATACACTTTTTTTTTTTGAGTGGGCTCACCCACCCCTGCCCATGCCGGGACCTGGCCCTATCCTGTGTCACATTTGTTCACTAACATCCAGTATCTGACATGAGCTGAGGAGCACAGAAATGTACTTCCATCAAGTGTTGGTGATGCTGTGACCGGATGATCTGCTCAGATCAGACAAAAACACTTCAGATTAATATTATTTTCATTCCATCAGCGTCATCAATTTGTTAGACAGTAATTCACTGATGAACATCTAAAAGTCTTCTGTCTGTGAGGCCTTCAGACATCTTGGCTTTCTAAGAGTTTTCTTGTTGAACGTTTGCCCTTTTTCTGCTGACGGAGTTTAAGTCCAGACTGAAAGTGTGTGATCGCACTGCGCTTCAAATTTAACTTTTATACCTATCCTTGATGTCTGGACAGACAGACAGACAGACAGACAGACAGAGAGACAGACGGAAGGACGGAAGGACAGACAGACAGACGGAAGGACAGACAGACAGACAGACAGACAGAGAGACAGACGGACGGACGGACGGACGGACGGACGGACGGACGGACGGACGGACGGACGGACAGACAGACGGACAGACAGAGAGAGAGATAGACAGACAGACGGATGGATGGACAGACAGACAGACAGAGAGATAGACAGACAGACATACAGACAGAGAGACATAGTGATCAAACATGATCAATCTGTCATAATTTTCTCACCTTTCTCTCCAACTGAGCCTAGTTTTGCTATATTGCTATATTATCTATGTTATATACACTGAAAAAAGAGCAATATCATGCACTTTCACAGGCAACCTAGAGTATCATGCACTTTCACAACAAAATACACTTTTTTTTTTTTTGAGTGGGCTCACCCACCCCTGCCCATGCCGGGACCTGGCCCTATCCTGTGTCACATTTGTTCACTAACATCCAGTATCTGACATGAGCTGAGGAACACAGAAATGTACTTCCATCAAGTGTTGGTGATGCTGTGACCGGATGATCTGCTCAGATCAGACAAAAACACTTCAGATTAATATTATTTTCATTCCATCAGTGTCATCAATTTGTTAGACAGTAATTCACTGATGAACATCTAAAAGTCTTCTGTCTGTGAGGCCTTCAGACATCTTGGCTTTCTAAGAGTTTTCTTGTTGAACGTTTGCCCTTTTTCTGCTGACGGAGTTTAAGTCCAGACTGAAAGTGTGTGATCGCACTGCGCTTCAAATTTAACTTTTATACCTATCCTTGATGTCTTCTTTAGATCTATTTTCTTTTTTAATGTTTACCTTTATTTTGTTTTAATAATTAATCTAACTTCAGTCCCCATCTTTCTAATTTTCATGTGAAGCACTTTGAATTACAATTGTTAAAATGTGTTATAAAAATAAACGTAAATCAAACAGACCACATTACTACAGTTACTACAGTAAAAGTGTAGTAGATTTCCGAAAGGGATACAGTATATGTAGGAGCCTATTTCTTGCTTCAATTCAGTAACACATATTTCATATTATGTAGTGCATTTCAGCTTTGAATATTTTTTTGTTTTGGATTGTTTGCATTTGTAAACTTACTTTATTAATGTGTACCATTTAGACAAATATTCTTATTTTACATTTAAAATTTGTAGTATGTTAAAATTGTGTACTGGCTCTTTAAGAATGGCAACTGTGAAGTCAGACGAGAGTGTGTTCTTTGAGTCACACAGTTTTCTTTAACCACGTGGTTACGAAATTTAAGATCTAATATTTAAGATTTAGTTTCTTTAATTAAATTTTTTTCCCATAGTCAGGATTAAAGGAAGATATTTGACCAGAAATCAGAGTACATAGATTTCTTTATTTGACACGGAGCGAGTGAAACTAAAACTGAAACAAAAATGCAGACTCACAGTATATTTACATGTTCATGATTTAATAAATACGAAGTGTTAGGTGATCAGTGATCAGGTCACAAGACTTTACAAAATGTACACGAGGAATAAAAAAGTTAAAGATTAAAAGAAAAACAGTGAAATTAAGCAATAAAATGGATAAATGAATTGAAATAAAAAGAGCAGAGAGGCTGATTATTAATTCTGCCGGTGGATGTTTTGATCATATGTGTGTGTCTGTCATGAAGTGTGTGTGTGTGTGTGTGTGTGTGTGTGTGTCGTGTCTCTGTGGAATGAGAATGGCGTCCCTGATTGCAGCACAGAAAAGAGCGTGTGGTGTAACGAGATTCCTGCCGGAGATAATGAGCTCCAGCGGCGCTTTCCATCCTCATGCTGTCTGCAGAGTCACTATTAAAATCCCCCTCGCTCACTGATGCTTTCATCAGGAGCGGCAGCTCACCTCACAGCTGCGCGCGAATGTAAACGCTAATGTGGCTAAATAATGATCTGCACGCCGTTATTGACAGTCTGCCGCGCAGGGAGGAGAAATTCACTGACCGACTGTACGCGAGTGTGTCAGTGACTCGGGAGTGTTCATAGATCATCTGGAGGTCAAAGGTCACGGTGGTGACACAGAGCGTGTGTATGTGTGTGTGCTGTTCCTGTTTGTCCTGGAGTTGTTGATCGATTCCAATCCAATGAGAGGAATAACGCCAATTCATCATGTTGCCATGGCAGCAGTTGCCGAGGGGTTTCCTCAGGAACAGAAAGAGAGGAAGAAGAAATGAACACAGGAAGAACAGAAACGGCTGAATGCAGCTGCAGTGAACCGTGAAGTGTGTAGTGTCTTAGGGCTGGGAAAATAAATCGATGCATCGAGAAATGATTCAGCATCGATTCTGAGATTTTCCGAATGCATCGCGATTCTTTCTTGAGCTGATTCTGAGCTTAGTTTTGAACAGCAGATGGCGCTGCATGCTTTAGAAAAGGTCGTTCATTCATAAAATTTGAAAAGGTTGACGCGAATTACAAAGGTGTTCACAGTGGCTTTGTTTACATTAATCTGCCGTCATAAAAGCATTCTGAGCCGAGGGGAAATTACAGACTCTTACTCTTTAGCACTCTTCTTCATGAGCATTTGAGTGTGCGGATAAAAACTAGATTAGAGCGCCATCTGCTGTTAAAATATAAGCTCAGAATTCTGCATCGATTTATCGTCCCAGCCCTGTAGTGTATAGTATGTAGTGTAGTGTATAGTATGTAGTGTAGTGTGTAGTGTACTGTTGTGTATAGTGTGTTGTATGTAGTGTTTAGTGTAGTGTAGTGTGTAGTATGTAGTTGTAGTGTAGTGTGTAGTATATAGTGTGTAGTCATCTGAAGCTTCAAGATGAGCTGATGATTCTACACACTACATATTACACACTACGTACTACACACTATACTACAACTACATACTACACTAAACACTACATACTACACACTATACACTACAGTACACTGTTTTTGTTGCTGTTTATTTGATAATTGGCTAGTTGTTATTTGACAAACACACTCATTTCAGTGTTGGTAAGGCGTTTTGAGTAAATGCAAACTCTGCAGTGACAGATTCTTCTTTGTGGTGTTTATTTGAGCATTATAAATTCAGAAAATGTCGCTCATGAACGACGAAGGTAAAATGAGATGAAACGGCTGTATTTCTCTGGCGTAGGGGAGTATGTGTGTGGCGTTCAGATGTTGAAATGTGAATGTTCAGAATCACTCATGTGAACAGAGCGCTGAAATGATTAAGTTAATCAGCGCTTCCAGTTGTTTTGAGTTAGACGTCATTTGGAGAGCTGAACCATGAGTCTGAGCAACAGACTTTCAGCAGAAACTCTGTGAAACACAGTGAAAACCTCATGAGACCATGAGACGTGTGTGTGTGTGTGTGTGTGTGTATGTTAATACCAGAGGCGGACAGTAACTAAGTACATTTACTTGAGTATTGTACTTAAGTACACTTTTTGAGTATCTGTACTTTACTTGAGTATTATTTTTTCTGGGAACTTATGACTTTAACTTCACTACATTTGAAAGACAAATATTGTACTTTTCACTCCACTACATTTCTATCAAGATCATTGAAGTAGAAAGTCGTTACACTGTAGCAGCTTTGAAAGTCAGTGGGTGATTTCTTTCTTCTATAAAAACTGTCTTTTTTTCAGACAGTTTATCAGTAATCCCTCTTGTAGGGCTACATGAAGAGATTTCCAGCATTTTTTGAACACTGACCAGCTGCAAATGTGATATTTATTTACAACAATTCAATAATAAGAAGTAAATATTGTGGTATATATTAGACACAATATTGTCTGACTTTCCTCAATTGTGTAAGTGAAAATATTACCTATAAAGCCACAGAAGAACTGTTGTGCATCTCCTAATAAAACACAAAAGGTGTTTGACTGAAGCAGCACTGCACAGACTGGTCTGTGTGTAACACCAAAGTACAGCGAGAGCGATTAGACAGCATTTAAAAAGTTTGTTTTGCATTTTTTGAACACTGACCAGTTGCAAATGTGATATTTACAACAATTCAATAAGAAGAAGTTAATATTGTGGTATATATTAGACACGATATTGTCTGATTTTGCTAAATTGTGTAAGTGAAAATATTACCTATAAAGCCACAGAAGAACTGTTGTGCGTCTCCTAATAAAACACAATAGTGTTGGACTGAAGCAGCACTGCAGACCGTTCTGTGTGAGACATCAAAGTACCGCGAGAGCGATTAGACAGCATTTTATAATTTTTGTTTTGATGTCAAATAAGTCTTGCTGTTTTGCTTTTTTGTTAAAGCAGTGTTGCTGTTGTAAAGTTATACAGCTACAGTTGTGTTGCTGGGTTTTAAAGCAGGTTTGATTTTTTGATTTTCTTCCTTATCAGTCTGTATTTACAGCAGTTTCACTGTCCACTCTGTTCAGATGTGGATGAATGGCTACACATAGATGTGTGCAGAGCAGTGAGAGATCACTATCCTGCTTTTGTGGGGGTGGGTAGGGGTGTTAATTTCTTTTCCCCCATAGGTTTTTAACATTCTAAAAGCTCTTTATTCCAAAGATACTACAAGCTAGTCAGTTTATTCAGTAGGTGTAATGTATTCTAAGTTGCTTCAGAAGTATTGCAAGTATTACATACAACAATAAAACAGTGCATTGACATAAAAAAAGGAAATTTACTTTTGGTACTTAAGTACTTTTAAAAGCAAGTACTTCTGTACTTTTACTTAAGTACAAATCTGTCTTTACAACTTTTACTTGTAATGGAGTAATATTTGACCAGCAGTATCTGTACTTTCACTCAAGTAATGGAGTTGAGTACTTTGTCCGCCTCTGGTTAATACTGAGATAAAGCTGGAAATACAGGACAGGATCAGATGAAATGGTTTCATTAGGATTCTTACAGCAGGTTTAGGATAGTTTGGCTCCAAAACCTCCTTCTGAGGACATCCTGTTACAGTATAAACATTATTATTTATTGGTTTTTTTTGTATTATTATTGTGAAAATGCAGAACGTTTTCTGTCAGGGTCAGTGTGGCATTTAGCCCAGTGTATCATTGAGATACTTTTTATAGTCTTTGTTAATATTTTAAATTTTATTTTTGTATTTTCTGTTTTCGTGTTAAATTTAGTTAAAGTTTAGTAATTTTGTTGTGTGTTTTTGTCATTTTAACAGTTTTTTGTTGTTTATATATATCTCTATAGTTTATATTTATTTTGTTTTAGTTTAGGTTTGTTATTTTAGTACATCAATATAAACTTTTGGGAAGCCTTTTTCTGCAAGCGTCTGAGAAAACCAGCGTCTGATTTCGCTCTCTTGGTGACGTGGCAAAGGGATCTCATTATAATATTACCGCCCCTTAATCTGTAAGTTTACACCCACGGTGCCGTTATTTTGATTTCGCAAGCGACATCGGTGTACTAGTTCTAATGCCATGGAGAAAGTCTGAGCAAAACACGCTAACTGTTCTGTGTTTGGCTGCACAGACGAGCACAGAACACTGTTTAGAGTCCCAGCCTCAGAGGAGACGAGAGAGACCAGTGCATTTATTGATGTATTTACTGTATATTGCTGCTGCCACACAGATCTAAAATAAACATGAGATTTATTTCCCAGCTGTTTACCTTCACAGACATAACCCACAGTTTTTGTAACTCGTGTGTGTTTAACGTAAATGAATGAGAGCTTAGTTTAGTGCTCACATGCTGTGAGAGCTGCTTTCTGTCCATGTGTGCTCAGAAAACCATATTTCAGAAGTTTAAACTAATATGGTTTAAAACATGATTTCAGCACATTAGAAATGATAATCAAAACCAAATTGATGTTTTTAGCAGAGTAACGGAGGAACTAGCTGTAATGGAGCAGCTCTATTCTGGAAAAGGGGGCGGGGCGCTGCAGCTCATTTGCATTTAAAGAGACAGGCCCGAAAAACAGCGTGTTTCTGCTTCCACTCAAAATAGGCATTTTCAAAATTATATAATAAATTATCTGGGGCTATTTTGAGCTGAAACTTCACAGACACATTCTGGGGACACCAGAGACTTATATTGCATATTGTAAAAAGGGGCATCATACGTCTCCTTTAAACTAAGAAGTTTTATGTTAATTTAGTGTTAGGTTACAGTATTTGTAACTCGTATATGAGTATATTCTTGTATATGAAAACCCAATAGAAGTCTACAGAATATCCCCATTCACTGATATATAATGCAGTCAGACTAAACATTTGTAATAGTTGTTGTTTGTGGCGGCGCTTGAGCTTGACACTGTCATATTAAGAAACACACGAGAGATCTAGTGTGCTAATTTACCTTCATACAATAAATCCGCTTTAAAAGACATGGACAATGTAAATGTTTTAAAATATGTTGTAAAATGTTGTAAAATATGGCTCATTGGTGATATGAGTAGCTTGTACAGTAATGAGTCTGTCCATGTGAGGTGATCTTGTGCGGTTAAGAAAGAAACGCAGTGAGAAGATTCACAGTGGGATATGAGTCACAACGGCTGTTCAGAGTGTGAAGAGTCTCCCTGCCCTCAAACCACAGCAAGTGTGTGTGTGTGCGCTGTAGTTAGCAGTTATTTGCGCTGGATTTCATTTGGCTCAGTCATTAGTGTTGCACCAAGACAGTTTGCTGTGAAATCTGAGTTTCCCCTCGGCCAGGAAATTAACAAGACCATTAGTGCATTAGAAAAACCTCTTCACTTCATCAGAGAGAGAGAGAGAGAGAGACAGATGAGGATGTTCCCTCCATCTGATTGAGCACTAGTGCTCACTGCACACTATTAATAGCATGTGCACACTGTAGTATGTTACATTATTGTAGCATGACCTCACATTATCATCTCGCAAACATGGCATTTTAATCTGGTTTAAATCATAAAAAAGCATTGTCAGGCTGATCAAATAATTCATCAAGAAAAGAAAAATGGAAATTCAAATGCACTGCATTATTGGATACAGTACTTGGTGCATATTTTCATAAATGTGCATGATCCAAGTATGCAGTTGCTATATTGATTTCCACGAACAGCTGCTATAATTTCATCTGTGCAGTGAACTAAACGGCAGCCTTCACTCTGGGACGGTGTTTCAATTACAGTTTCTGGGGAAGCATCATAATGTCGTGATCTTACAGGCCCTGGAGGAAGCACAAGCTCTAACGAGCTCCAGGGAAGATCAGGAATCACAGACTGACTGCGGCCCAGATGTGAGAGACTCAGGCGGGCATAAATCACTGCGCTCCCGGCTCTTTATGGAGCTGCTTTACAGCTTCTCTGTAGGAGATAGAGACCCGGCAAGACATCATAAATTAGATTCTCTGCAGTCAGCCGTGTTTACCCGCAGGGGGCGACAGCTTCACCGCATGATCTGACAGACGAGCAAAGATTCTACAACACAAACAACATACTGGCCCACGGTGACCTTCACAACTAACCAACAACACCAAACAACAAATCTAACCATCAATACCAACTGACAAAACTAACCATTAACACCAGAACTCCAAACGACAAAACTAACCATCAATACCAACCGACAAAACTAACCATCAATACCAACCAACAAAACGAACCATTAACACCAAAACTCCAACCGACAAATCTAACTATCAATACCAACTGACTAAACTAACCATTAACACCAAAACTCCAACCGACAAAATTAGCCATCAATACCAGCCGACAAAACTAGTCATTAACACCAAAACTCCAACCGACAAAACTAACTATCAATACCAAAACTCCACCCGAAAAACCTAGCCATCAATACCAACCATTAACACCAAAACTCCAACCCAGAAAACTGGCCATCAATACCAACCGACAAAACTAACCATTAACACCAAAACTCCAACCGACAAAGCTAACCATCAGTACCAACCGACAAATTGAACCATTAACACCAAAACTCCAACCGACAAAACTGGCCATCAATACCAACCGACAAAACTAACCATTAACACCAAAAAGCCAACCCAGAAAACGAACCATCAATACCAACCAACAAAACGAACCATCAATACCAACCGACAAAACTAGTCATTAACACCAAAACTCCAACCGACAAAACTAACCATCAAAACCCACCGACAAAACTAACCATTAACACCAAAAAGCCAACCCAGAAAACGAACCATCAATACCAACCAACAAAACGAACCATCAATACCAACCGACAAAACTAGTCATTAACACCAAAACTCCAACCGACAAAACTAACCATCAAAACCCACCGACAAAACTAACCATTAACACCAAAAAGCCAACCCAGAAAACGAACCATCAATACCAACCAACAAAACGAACCATCAATACCAACCGACAAAACTAGTCATTAACACCAAAACTCCAACCGACAAAACTAACCATCAAAACCCACCGACAAAACTAACCATTAACACCAAAAAGCCAACCCAGAAAACGAACCATCAATACCAACCAACAAAACGAACCATCAATACCAACCGACAAAACTAGTCATTAACACCAAAACTCCAACCGACAAAACTAACCATCAAAACCCACCGACAAAACTAACCATTAACACCAAAAAGCCAACCCAGAAAACGAACCATCAATACCAACCAACAAAACGAACCATCAATACCAACCGACAAAACTAGTCATTAACACCAAAACTCCAACCGACAAAACTAACCATCAAAACCCACCGACAAAACTAACCATTAACACCAAAAAGCCAACCCAGAAAACGAACCATCAATACCAACCAACAAAACGAACCATCAATACCAACCGACAAAACTAGTCATTAACACCAAAACTCCAACCGACAAAACTAACCATCAAAACCCACCGACAAAACTAACCATTAACACCAAAAAGCCAACCCAGAAAACGAACCATCAATACCAACCAACAAAACGAACCATCAATACCAACCGACAAAACTAGTCATTAACACCAAAACTCCAACCGACAAAACTAACCATCAAAACCCACCGACAAAACTAACCATTAACACCAAAAAGCCAACCCAGAAAACGAACCATCAATACCAACCAACAAAACGAACCATCAATACCAACCGACAAAACTAGTCATTAACACCAAAACTCCAACCGACAAAACTAACCATCAAAACCCACCGACAAAACTAACCATTAACACCAAAAAGCCAACCCAGAAAACGAACCATCAATACCAACCAACAAAACGAACCATCAATACCAACCGACAAAACTAGTCATTAACACCAAAACTCCAACCGACAAAACTAACCATCAAAACCCACCGACAAAACTAACCATTAACACCAAAAAGCCAACCCAGAAAACGAACCATCAATACCAACCAACAAAACGAACCATCAATACCAACCGACAAAACTAGTCATTAACACCAAAACTCCAACCGACAAAACTAACCATCAAAACCCACCGACAAAACTAACCATTAACACCAAAAAGCCAACCCAGAAAACGAACCATCAATACCAACCAACAAAACGAACCATCAATACCAACCGACAAAACTAGTCATTAACACCAAAACTCCAACCGACAAAACTAACCATTAACACCAAAACGCCAACCCAGAAAACGAACCATCAATACCAACCAACAAAACGAACCATCAATACCAACCGACAAAACTAACCATTAACACCAAAAAGCCAACCCAGAAAACGAACCATCAATAGCAACCAACAAAACTAACCATCAATACCAACCAACAAAACTAACCATTAACACCAAAACGCCAACCCAGAAAACGAACCATCAATACCAACCAACAAAACTAACCATTAACACCAAAAAGCCAACCCAGAAAACGAACCATCAATAGCAACCAACAAAACTAACCATCAATACCAACCAACAAAACTAACCATCAATACCAACCAACAAAACTAACCATTAACACCAAAACTCCAACCGACAAAACTAGCCATCAATACCCACCAACAAAACTAACCATTAACACCAAAACGCCAATCGACAAAGCTGGCCATCAATACCAACTGACAAAACTAACCATCTATCTATCTATCAAGATCCAAAGGTCTTTTTTTCTAAAGCAAAATGAACAGATTTGTAAACATTCTTCCATTTGTTTTTCAATCTTACAGATAATGTAGGGTTGAATATTATGTTATTAATGTATTAATTGTTGTGTTCAAAGCCTGACCTTTCAAGCCTTGTTCTGAAATCATAATGCTGCCTGACTGACTGCAGTTGTGGTGCTATAATATTCAGTGTTAATCTATTATTTGAGGTCATTATAAAAATATTGATAAAATATACGCATATGCATAATTTGTATTTATTAGTTTCATCTAGTTATTCGGTATCTCTTTGACCATTTAATCTTGATTACTTGCTCCAAAATTGACAATCTCCTTCCTGAGTTGTTATGATCAGTGTGTTCCTTTTGTTTTAATGTTGAAAACTGTTCTGTGAAAGAGTGGTTTAGGCTTGCTTCAGACTGGCTAATGCTCGGGTCTGATTTATGACATCCTGTTGTCTTGGGCCTCTGTGGAATTTTTTGACTCCTCGTGCCTCAACCATGTTTGACCAAATCTGAGATTGTCTGATTCGGTCTGATATCCTACACTGATGTGCAAAACAGAAAATTATGCAAATGAAAAAATTGTGAATGATCCGTTTCGTCGGTTGAGTGTCAGATGTCTGTGATCGTCTGATGTTTTGTTATAATGCCCTTCATGACGTCTGTGTAGCAGACAGCAGGCTACAGAGCTCTTATTATTAGTGTTTTTGTGTAAGTCACAGGGTCACGTCTGCTAATGCGTCACGCTGAGCGGCTAGGCCTCAGGGACGGCGCCCACAGCTCACCCCTTTATGACTCCAGGGTTTGCTGTTTCATTCTGTCAATTTCACAAACCAACATGTGCACATTTTAATGACTTCGACCTTTGCGTTTTGAAGATTGGGGCTGAATTTATTTAATGAGTGACCGCGGAGTCTTAGAGCGAGTCGCGGTCAAACTAAGCAGCATCTGAGAAACAGCGGCAGCGTGTTAAAACACAACTATGAACAGATCACGATAAAAGAGGTCAGGGCAAAATGATGTGTGTTTATCTGTGATTCACATGATGTTAAACGTGTCTCATCCAATCAGAATCAGAAGCATAAGCACAGGAAGGTGAGGGATTTCCCATTATTGAGTGGCAGGTGCGGTGTGATCTGGTGCGATTTCCCAGAGTGCTTCACTGCAGTGCAGCGAATGGATCTGAATTAAAGTGGATTTAATGGAGTCGGGCAACAGAGGAGATGGCTTTATAACGCTTATTATCAATCCTGCTTTATAATGAGCTGAATTACTGCCCTGATGGTGAAAGATTAGAAAGATTTAGAGTCAGCTGCACAGAGAGAGAGAGAGACGGGCATCTGAGGGGGCGTCACATTGATGACTGAGAGGAAAATGAAGGGCTGGAAGTCTAATGTGGCATTCATGCGTCTCAGAAAGAAGACTTCCAGACATCGATATACTGTAGAACGAAATGCTGCAGAGCAAAGATTGTGTAACTGTCAGATTCAGAGAACCTCTGCTTTATTTATGCTGCACTGATGTTCAGATCTGGTTATACTGTCAAACAAACCATCAGCGTACAAGATAAATCAGCTGTTTTTAATCTGAGAACGCCATTAAGTTATGAAAACGTTACTTCTGAATGTTCTCAGAATTGTACACGTTTTAAAATCTTTTTTTCTTGGTTATATGAATATGAACGTTAAGGGAACATTCCATTTTTATTATTTTGCAACATTATGGTGAGCGATAGTTTTGAATGTTGAATGCACAGACACTATTGGACGAGATCTGAAGTGCATGATGAAATCACTGAATCATCATTGAACTGACTTTAGCTGGAACATGACTCTTTGTTATTGTCTTCTTGCATTATCGACACACTATTTTATTGTTTGACACTGTAAAGCTGCTTTGACACAATCTGTATTGTATAAAGCGCTATACAAATAAGAGTGACTAGACTTGACTCCCTGAACGATCTGAAACAAGTGGTAACATTTAAATAATGTTTGATGAATGTTACATCCACAAATGATGTATAGATGTTTTTGTTTTCAGAGCATTTTCAAAGACCAGATAATTTAAACAAACATTCTGTTCCCAGATAACACACGCACGTCTGAAAGATGTCTGTTACACATCGCTTGATCTGCTGTGTACAAACATCTGACAGACGTCTTTAAAATGTCAGTTCTAAACATCTTAAAGACATCTAATAAACGTCTATTTGACATCTGAGACATAGGAAACGTTTTATGGACGTACTGCAGATGAGCAAACACTCTAAAAAATACGTATTGCAGATATAAATGCAGACGTCAAATAAACGTCTCTGTGATGTACGTGTGCTGTCAGAGTTAGCATTACTGGAAGAACGTTTGTTCATAACATTGAGAGAGTCTTTCCTGAATATTTGTGTTAGCCGGGGACTCCTGGTACAGCTAACTGTGATTGTTTGTGTGCTGCCAGACAGAGATTAGCGGTTAGCAGAGCTAGCCTCTGGTCTGGGCGTCTGCATTTGTTCTGACATGACAGAGGTGTGATGTGGCAGCGTGAAGAATTACTCCAGCACTCCCTCGCTCTGCCCACACTATTACAGGCCTGGACGGAGCTGTGGTGTTCACTGGGCTCAGAAAGCTGCGTAGAACAGCGAGCGTTTGATTTATGACAGAGCTGCGGTAGAGAATCGAGCAGAACGCACGTTTAACAGTGAAGACGTGTGACACACAAGAGAATTTACGGTGATACACATTTAACGTGACGTGACATGTAGCCAATTATGGTGACCCATTTAACCCATCCAAAGTGCACACACACACAGCAGTGAACACACACCCGGAGCAGTGGGCATCCATTTATGCTGCGGCAGTTGAGGTTCGGTGGCTTGCTCAAGGGCACCTCAGTCGTGGTATTGAAGGTGGAAGAGAGCACTGTACATTCACCCCCACCTACAATCCCTGCCGGTACGAGACTCGAACCCACAACCTTTGGGTTATGAGTCCGACTCTCTAACCAATAGGCCACGGCTTCCCCCTAATCTGGTATTTTCCTCATGATGCAATTATTTCGTTTTATTCCTAAAACGGTGATATTAGTGAGGGATTCTGATGAGTAAAAGGAATTCTCCTGTCCATTTCATACTTAAAATATTATGTATTACTGTCTATATTAAAGTAATTATGAATTACTGACCAATAATATAATACTTAAAGATAGTGTAAAATATACATGAAATATACTTTTTTGTGTGTGTAGCTGCTTTAAACAGTATGCATTGTGAAAGGAATGATATATATTAAAAAGTAACTGTAATCTTATTATGAACATTTTAAAATGTAATATAATCTAATCACAAGTACTACATTTTTGGAATCTGATTGCGTAATCCAGATTACATGTAATCAGTTAGTGACCTTTAGTGATTTTTTCTTAATTTTTAAGAGGTAAATGCCTTTATTTTGGGCTTTTTTCATTTCTCTCTGCTCAGCTTCATTATGTGTCGTTACAAATCTCTATACCATTTTAATTCTGAAATAATCCAATTCAGGGACAGCATCACACACTATCAGATCAGTGATCAGATCTTTATTCAGAGACACGTGATAAATGTTATAACATAGATGAAACATTTTTCAGATGTTTAAAGGTTTCAGAAGTTTTTTTTAATAGAAGAACGTCTCAGGTTACTTATGTAACCATGGTTCTCTGAGTAGGGAACGAGACACTGCGTCCTCTAGGGGTCGCTATGGGGAACGCCTCGCCGTGACCCGTGTCTGAAGCATACATTGAAAAAACACCAACTCGTTGGCCGGCGACAGCCATGACGTCACTACCGGTGAGACTATAGTATAAATAGGCGCCGGGAGAACACATCATCCACTTCTTCATCTGAAGCTT
>NW_015506127.1:129011-130326 GCF_001515645.1 Sinocyclocheilus grahami | reverse complement strand
GGCCAAAGGCCTAGGCTACATACCCCAAAATACTTACCTGTTAGGGTCAGACTCCTGGGCCCGGGGTAGAGCTCAAGGCTTGGAATCAGAAATAGATTCCTTTAAGGGAATACGACCAAGAGCCTAGAATCATACTAGTCTTGGCCTGTCACACAGGGGCTACCGCACGTTTCTCTTTGTATGTGCTGAAGGAACTGTCTCAATAGACCCTTAGTAGCAACACCATGTTAAGTAGGTATCCAGAGGATACATAGGAGGAGTGTTGCCCAAGGGGGAACCGGGCTTTTAAACCACTCAAAAAGAGCACAAAGTATTTGCGCGTAGCTCTTACCATACAGGATTTTAGAAAAGTGGGCAAAGCATAACGTGCACACACTTGAATACCGTTCTAGGGGTTTCTCGTGGCACCCTGAAAGAGCATCCCATAGATAGAAATAGTGTATACCCAAACGCTATGTCTAAGGCTATAATGCTGGAGTGGCTAGCAGTAAATCTGTAGCTGAGGGAGCAACATCCAGCTCTCAACGAGAGGGAGCTCAACCTACAGCATGTTTCAATGGTGGAACAGCTAGCAATAATTTATTTAGCTGTGGGAGCAACACACCTAGTTCTCAATCTGAGAAGGGGGCTCGACCTGCAGCATGTTCCAAAGCTGGAACAGCTAGCAATAATTTACTTAGCTGTGGGAGCAACACACCTAGTTCTCAATCCGAGAAGGGGGCTCAACCTACAGCATGATTGTAAAATCAGAAGGGTAAGCATACTGCAAGCTAGCCAAACACTCAGGCCTAATCCACCTGATGCTGCTGGTTCCAGGTGCTCTGGAAAAACAGAGAACTCAACTTCTCATGTGAGAGGAGAACTCCGAATTCAGAGGATAACGTTGCTCATTCCAGGTAACCCTTTGAAAAAAGGGGAGCACTGCTCAAACTACCACGAGGACAGCCCATGGAGCGAGGCATCCAACTCCTCAGAGAGGATTAACGCTAGAAAGAAAGCACCATACTCATAATAACCCTCACTGGTGAGGGGAGCGATGCTTCCAGAGTGTGTCGACAAAGACACACTAGTTGAGTGGAGCCCAAGGAACCGGGGTCTAACCAACTCAGAGAAAGGGAACGAGGTCAAAAATGCATAATTCCTACCATACAGGATTTTAGAAAAGTGGGCAAAGCATAACATGCACACTTACCACTTATGTGGATTGTAGAGAAGTGCGCAAAGCTTAACGTGCTGCACTTATTTTAGAGTTTTCCAAGCATCTGTTTATAGATGCCCGGAAGTACTGGGCCAAACAGGAGAGGCAAGCTCAAAT
>NW_015506127.1:127818-128907 GCF_001515645.1 Sinocyclocheilus grahami | reverse complement strand
TATATACATATATTAGACATGGATCGTACTCACCCACCATGGTTCTCGCGTTGGAGCTCTCTCCGGAGATGCCTCTAGACCGGACCATCAGTAAGATGGTCACTATGAAGCCATAGAACCAAGTAAAGCCTCGCCGTGGCGCGATCCATAATTTCCAAAAACTCATCATACGCAGGGCAGGAGGATTGGGAAGGCTCAGCCTCAGCTTCTTTGCCCTCCTCAGCTATTTCCTGCTTTTGCTGGGCTGATCCCAGCAGAGCAATGACCCCTGAATCAGACAATGTTAATGAAATAACACCATCCTCCAGCGGCTCACTCTCGTCCGCAGCCGACGATCACGGAAGGGAAACCCCCCTTCTAACTCATCGGTCAGATCCACCTGCGATCCCCACGAGCTCATTCCCTTCCATGCCTCAGCAGCAGCGGGTCCTGGATCACGGGAAGCAGATGGCTGCCCCTCTTTCCTCAAAAAGAGAGACAAACGAGAGCGGAGCTTTTTTCCTTGGAAAAAACGTTCGCAGTGCACACCAATTGCCCCCTCGGAGACATCACGTGCATGCTCTTTGCCCAAACAAAACAACGCATAGATCGTGTGTGTCATCAGATGTTAAACAACGTCAACATGGATGCACACATCCTTAAATGCTTTGCTAGTGCTCGCCATAATGAGATAAATAGAGATCGCTCTTACCACAGAAATGCACGCTTCAAACAAAACAGTAAATGAAGACGAAGAAGAGAATGATGTGTAGCTTCCGGCGCCTATTTATACTATAGTCGCACCGGTAGTGATGTCATGGCTGTCGCTGGCCAACGAGTTGGTGTTTTTTCAATTCATGCTTCAGACACGGGTCACGACGAGGCGTTCCCCATAGCGACCCCTAGAGGACGCAGTTCGAAGTTCCCATGAAAGGGAATCACCTTATCTGATGTGCTTTCACTTCATAGATGGTTTCATATTAGCCAACATTCATAAAACAGCCCTTTACAATTCCTTCCTGTATGTCTGTCCGTATGTCTGTCTGTCTCTGTCTGTCTGTCTGTGTCTGTGTCTGTCTGTCTGTCTGTCTGTCTGTCTGTCTGTATGTC
>NW_015506127.1:119412-127373 GCF_001515645.1 Sinocyclocheilus grahami | reverse complement strand
GATTGCCCCCTCGGAGACATCACGTGCATGCTCTTTGCCCAAACAAAACAACGCATAGATCGTGTGTGTCATCAGATGTTAAACAACGTCAACATGGATGCACACATCCTTAAATGCTTTGCTAGTGCTCGCCATAATGAGATAAATAGAGATCGCTCTTACCACAGAAATGCACGCTTCAAACAAAACAGTAAATGAAGACGAAGAAGAGAATGATGTGTAGCTTCCGGCGCCTATTTATACTATAGTCGCACCGGTAGTGATGTCATGGCTGTCGCTGGCCAACGAGTTGGTGTTTTTTCAATTCATGCTTCAGACACGGGTCACGACGAGGCGTTCCCCATAGCGACCCCTAGAGGACGCAGTTCGAAGTTCCCATGAAAGGGAATCACCTTATCTGATGTGCTTTCACTTCATAGATGGTTTCATATTAGCCAACATTCATAAAACAGCCCTTTACAATTCCTTCCTGTATGTCTGTCCGTATGTCTGTCTGTCTCTGTCTGTCTGTCTGTGTCTGTGTCTGTCTGTCTGTCTGTCTGTCCGTATGTCTGTCTATCTGCCTGTCTGTCTCTATCTCTCTGTCTGTCTGTCCATATGTCTGTCTGTCTCTTGTCTATCTCTCCGTCCGTCTGTCTGTCTGTGTCTGTCTGTCTGTCTGTCTGTCTCTCTGTCTGTCTGTCTGTCTGTCTGTCTATCTCTTTGTTTGTCTGTCTGTCTGTCTGTCTGTCTATCCGTCTGTCTGTCTGTCTCTGTCTGTCTATCTCTCTCTCTCCGTCACTTCATAGATGGTTTCATATTAGCCAACATTCATAAAACAGCCCTTTACAATTCCTTCCTGTATGTCTGTCCGTATGTCTGTCTGTCTCTGTCTGTCTGTCTGTGTCTGTGTCTGTCTGTCTGTCTGTCTGTCCGTATGTCTGTCTATCTGCCTGTCTGTCTCTATCTCTCTGTCTGTCTGTCCATATGTCTGTCTGTCTCTTGTCTATCTCTCCGTCCGTCTGTCTGTCTGTGTCTGTCTGTCTGTCTGTCTGTCTGTCTCTCTGTCTGTCTGTCTGTCTGTCTATCCGTCTGTCTGTCTGTCTCTGTCTGTCTGTCTGTCTCCGTCTGTCTGTCTCCGTCTGTCTGTCTCCGTCTGTCTGTCTCCGTCTGTCTGTCTGTCTCTGTCTGTCTGTCTGTCTGTCTATCCGTCTGTCTGTCTCTCTGTCCGTTTGTCTGTCTGTCTGTCTGTCTGTCTGTCCATATGTCTGTCTGTCTGTCTCTCTGTCTCTCTGTCCGTATGTCTGTCTGTCTGTCCATTTGTCTGTCTGTCTGTCTGTCCGTATGTCTGTCTGTCTGTCTATCTGTCTGTCTGTCTTTGTCTATCTCTCTTGTCTGTCTCTCTGTCTGTCTGTCTCTGTCTATCTCTTTGTCCGTGTGTCTGTCTCTCTGTCTGTCTGTCTGTCCGTATGTCTGTCTGTCTATCTGTCTGTCTTTCTCTGTCGATCTCTCTGTCTGTCTGTCTGTCTATCCATATGTCTGTCTGTCTGTCTGTCTGTCTATCTGTCTCTCTGTCTCTATCTGTCTGTCTGTCTGTCTGTCTCTATCTCTGTCTGTCTGTCTATTTCTATCTCTTTGTCCGTGTGTCTGTCTCTCTGTCTGTCTGTCTGTCTCTTTCTATCTCTTTGTCCGTGTGTCTGTCTGTCTCTGTCTCTCTGTTTGTCTGTCTGTCCGTATGTCTCTCTCTCTGTCTGTCTTGATCTCCTCCAACTCTTCTCATCAGTATCATTCTCTCATTCTCTTTCCCGATCTGGACCTCGTCTGATTAGCGTCAGTCCCTGACGTCATTCGCTCGTCTTCCTGTTTGTCAGAGCAGTAAATGAGACACACAGCTTTTGTTTTCCCGACATTTTGTCTTTTGCTGCACTGCGACACCCGCCGTGTGCCATCTCTTCCGCGGCTGTTAATTGTAAGGCCCGTGAAGAACGAGTCCAACAAAAGCTGCGGCCCACAAGAGCAGCGTGATTGTGAAGAATCGGCACAATAGCTGGTGATTTCAGTGCGGCCGGCCCTCGCTCTGATTGCACCGATGTGCTGCAGATTATTCAGAGTCAAGACCGCCGAAACTAGCAGCACGAAGCCAAATGACATATATTCAGACACAGACTGTGATTGAAAGAGAAGTCAAGATGTCAGAGAAGAGTTTTATACACACAATCCACAGGAAAGACTTCACTGTTTAAACAACCGCAAGAAAATGTGGAAAATGAAAAGGATGAAAAAGAAATCTGCTTGCTTTATGTTCCACACTCACAGTGTGAGCTTGATCCGTATGGAGAACGACTGTACAGAAAAACACATTATTCTTCGATTTCACCACAGTCCTTCACAGTCCTGTAATCATCAGTCAAAATGATTCTGAGCACGACTGAAAGATTATTATATGATTTATATCCATATGAGATAAGCACGAAGCTCAGATGTATTGAGCATCAAGTCACATTTATGTCTATAGCGCTTTATGTAATACAGATAGTTTCAAAGCAGCTTCGCATTAATAAACTAGAAAATAACAGTGATAATGTACAGTTAATCAATTATGAAACGAATTCAACTGAAGACAACAGTGTCATTATGCAGCTCAATTCAGATTCAGTTCAGTTCTAAAAGTGTTGATTTGACAAAGTTAGTGTCATTATCCAGTTGAATTCAGTTTCAATTTTGTTCTCATCTGATTCATTCTCAAATAAAACAATACAATATCTATTTATAGTGCATTTAGAAATAACCAGGGTTGACCAAAGTGCTGAACAAAAAATAAACTACAAGAAATACAAAAAGGTGTATATAAAGAAAAGAAAAGCATAAATATAAGACACCCATGTTTAAAAATGACTGTATTTATTAGTACGTTTCATGAATGATTGCTCCAGGTAACACTGTTCTGTAGTGTTTCTCTAGTGATCTTGATGTAGCAGGTGTGTGTTTGTTCACCCTGTTCAGACGCGGCTGTCGTGTGTGTTATCTGCGTCCGTGTGATTGTACAGGTGTGGACGTGTAAATTGTGCGTGTCGTGCTCCTGACAGCAGCTGTGGCTTTAATTCAGATGCAAAGAGTCCGATTGGCTGAATGCAGGAGTGTAATGAGCTGATTGGCTGGCTCTCAGACGCCGCTGATGGCCGTTTCCCAGAATGCTTCAGTTAGAGCGCTTGCCCGTGACTCGACTTCTGCTAATGATCCCTGGATTCTGGATGAGAGCTCGACAGACGGAGACGTACGATAGACGTCTGCAGATGCTTCCATCTGCTGTTGCTCCTGACAGCTTCATGACTCCTGCCTCAATGGCTGGACCTGCTGCTGTCGACACACTCACACACACACTCACTCTCTCACACACACACACACACTCACACACACACACTCACACACACACACACACACACACTCACTCACACACTCACACTCACTCTCTCACACACACACCCACACACTCGCTCACACACACACACACACACACACTCTCACATACACACACGCACACTCACACACACACACACGCACACTCACTCACACACTCTCTCACATACACACACACTCACATACACACACACACACTCTCTCACTCACACACACACACACACACACACACACACACACACACACACACACACATATACACACACTCACACACACACTCACTCTCTCACACACACACACACACACTCGCTCACACACACTCACATGCACACACACTCACATGCACACACACACACACTCACACACACACTTTCACACACTCTCTCTCACACACACAAACACACACACACACAGACACACTCGCTCACACACTCACTCACTCACTCCCTCACTCACTCACTCACACACACAGACACTCTCGCTCACACAGAGACACACTCGCTCACACACAGACACACTCGCTCACACACTCACTCACTCACTCCCTCACTCACTCACTCACACACACAGACACTCTCGCTCACACAGAGACACACTCGCTCACACACAGACACACTCGCTCACACACTCACTCACTCACTCCCTCACTCACTCACTCACACACACAGACACTCTCGCTCACACAGAGACACACTCGCTCACACACAGACACACTCGCTCACACACTCACTCACTCACTCCCTCACTCACTCACTCACACACACAGACACTCTCGCTCACACAGAGACACACTCGCTCACACACAGACACACTCGCTCACACACTCACTCACTCACTCCCTCACTCACTCACTCACACACACAGACACTCTCGCTCACACAGAGACACACTCGCTCACACACAGACACACTCGCTCACACACTCACTCACTCACTCCCTCACTCACTCACTCACACACACAGACACTCTCGCTCACACAGAGACACACTCGCTCACACACAGACACACTCGCTCACACACTCACTCACTCACTCCCTCACTCACTCACTCACACACACAGACACTCTCGCTCACACAGAGACACACTCGCTCACACACAGACACACTCGCTCACACACTCACTCACTCACTCCCTCACTCACTCACTCACACACACAGACACTCTCGCTCACACAGAGACACACTCGCTCACACACAGACACACTCGCTCACACACTCACTCACTCACTCCCTCACTCACTCACTCACACACACAGACACTCTCGCTCACACAGAGACACACTCGCTCACACACAGACACACTCGCTCACACACTCACTCACTCACTCCCTCACTCACTCACTCACACACACAGACACTCTCGCTCACACAGAGACACACTCGCTCACACACAGACACACTCGCTCACACACTCACTCACTCACTCCCTCACTCACTCACTCACACACACAGACACTCTCGCTCACACAGAGACACACTCGCTCACACACAGACACACTCGCTCACACACTCACTCACTCACTCCCTCACTCACTCACTCACACACACAGACACTCTCGCTCACACAGAGACACACTCGCTCACACACAGACACACTCGCTCACACACTCACTCACTCACTCCCTCACTCACTCACTCACACACACAGACACTCTCGCTCACACAGAGACACACTCGCTCACACACAGACACACTCGCTCACACACTCACTCACTCACTCCCTCACTCACTCACTCACACACACAGACACTCTCGCTCACACAGAGACACACTCGCTCACACACAGACACACTCGCTCACACACTCACTCACTCACTCCCTCACTCACTCACTCACACACACAGACACTCTCGCTCACACAGAGACACACTCGCTCACACACAGACACACTCGCTCACACACTCACTCACTCACTCCCTCACTCACTCACTCACACACACAGACACTCTCGCTCACACAGAGACACACTCGCTCACACACAGACACACTCGCTCACACACTCACTCACTCACTCCCTCACTCACTCACTCACACACACAGACACTCTCGCTCACACAGAGACACACTCGCTCACACACAGACACACTCGCTCACACACTCACTCACTCACTCCCTCACTCACTCACTCACACACACAGACACTCTCGCTCACACAGAGACACACTCGCTCACACACAGACACACTCGCTCACACACTCACTCACTCACTCCCTCACTCACTCACTCACACACACAGACACTCTCGCTCACACAGAGACACACTCGCTCACACACAGACACACTCGCTCACACACTCACTCACTCACTCCCTCACTCACTCACTCACACACACAGACACTCTCGCTCACACAGAGACACACTCGCTCACACACAGACACACTCGCTCACACACTCACTCACTCACTCCCTCACTCACTCACTCACACACACAGACACTCTCGCTCACACAGAGACACACTCGCTCACACACAGACACACTCGCTCACACACTCACTCACTCACTCCCTCACTCACTCACTCACACACACAGACACTCTCGCTCACACAGAGACACACTCGCTCACACACAGACACACTCGCTCACACACTCACTCACTCACTCCCTCACTCACTCACTCACACACACAGACACTCTCGCTCACACAGAGACACACTCGCTCACACACAGACACACTCGCTCACACACTCACTCACTCACTCCCTCACTCACTCACTCACACACACAGACACTCTCGCTCACACAGAGACACACTCGCTCACACACAGACACACTCGCTCACACACTCACTCACTCACTCCCTCACTCACTCACTCACACACACAGACACTCTCGCTCACACAGAGACACACTCGCTCACACACAGACACACTCGCTCACACACTCACTCACTCACTCCCTCACTCACTCACTCACACACACAGACACTCTCGCTCACACAGAGACACACTCGCTCACACACAGACACACTCGCTCACACACTCACTCACTCACTCCCTCACTCACTCACTCACACACACAGACACTCTCGCTCACACAGAGACACACTCGCTCACACACAGACACACTCGCTCACACACTCACTCACTCACTCCCTCACTCACTCACTCACACACACAGACACTCTCGCTCACACAGAGACACACTCGCTCACACACAGACACACTCGCTCACACACTCACTCACTCACTCCCTCACTCACTCACTCACACACACAGACACTCTCGCTCACACAGAGACACACTCGCTCACACACAGACACACACACACGGTCAGAAGTGAGAATATATTTTAAATTCCAGAATTTTCAGTTTTACCCATAAGATTGTTCTGGGCCAGAGGCATCAGGTGATTATATCAGTAATCAGAGTTAGAAATGAAAACTATAGATATTCAAATGTGATTTCTATACCTTTTTATTATATTTAAATAAATGAACTGTGCTGGTCATTAGCCCACTCGTGAGGTTACACTATGAGTGCATATACTTAGTATAATAATAATAATAAAACAAGGCTGACACAATTTTCATAATTTTGGCTCTGTATGCTTCCAGAATAGGATTAAAATGAAACAATCAAGATGACATTGAAGTGCAGACTTTAAGCTGTAATTCAAGGGATTGAACAAAAATGAATTACAACCATTTTTATACACAGCCCTTTATTCCTAAAGCATGGTGATAGTCTATGTCTGTTTATCCTCAGTAAAAACACTTAACTCCAATATGACAACAAGATCAGAAAATAATTATGAGCCTGACTTTATCCAATGTTCAGATTTATGTTCTGGAAATGTAGGCAAATCAGTGCATATTTGATTAGATAATGTCTCATTTGCATTTTTAAATATGACTAAATTGATTAATCACCTGGGGAAGTATTGTTATATCTGTTAATAACATGTTTACTGTGATGTCTGATTCATGTCTGGTTCGTGGTTTGGCAAGTATTGAAGAGATGCGTCGAATCGGTCGAACATTTATTCTGCAAATCAGGGAATCTAGACATGAACTGTAATGCAGTGAATTCCTCCTCCTGTTGTTCCAGTTCCACTTCAGATCAGATTCACACTGAATTACTGAGAGACGAGGCGAGATGATCTCCTGTGCTAATTGACATAATGCCACGGATGCCGTCGATCAGGCGTAACCCGCGCTGAAACTGTGTTTCTGTGATCCTGAGATCTGATGTGTGTCACTGCTTCAGTGATGTTCAGATCCTGAATGATCGCTCTGTCGTCATTTACTCTCACTCCTGTCAGTAAAACCTGCATGGCTTTATTTCTTATGTGGATATTTCAAAGAACATTTGGAACCAAAAAAAAAAACATTTCTTACAATATCTTCTTGGATGTTCCAGAGAAGAAAGAAAGGGTTTGGAAGGTCGTGAGTTAAAGCTGGTGATTGGCCATCTCTAGTCCTGCTGAATGTGATGAACGACATGATGAATCACTGCACTGTTCATTACACCCAAATGCCCAACTGTAATTAAACTGTGTCTCTGACTTAATTACCCCCCCCCCTCCACACGCACACACACACACACACACACACACACACACACAC
>NW_015506127.1:117184-118695 GCF_001515645.1 Sinocyclocheilus grahami | reverse complement strand
GTGTGTGAGAGAGAGAGTTTGTGTGTGTGTGTGAGAGAGAGTGTGTGTGTGTGTGTGTGTGTGTCTGTGTCTGTGTCTGTGTCTGTGTGTTAGCGTTTTTGTGTGCGTGTCTGTGTCTGTGTGTGTTAGCGTTTTTGTGTGTGTGTGTGTGTGTGTGTGTGTGTGGCATCATTCTTTTTCTCTTTCACTCATGATGGAAGTAAAGAGGCACAGATGGTTTAAATCTGAAGCTTGTGTTTTAGCTGAAGCACCTGCTTGTGTTTCGTCAGAATAAATGTGTGTCATTTGAGCTGTAAAGTGTGTAAACGGGTGGATGAGCGTCCGGTCATGTGGTTCTGATCTCCTGTGGGTTAGTTAACTCCAGTAAACAGAGCTGTTCATACTGTACATCCAGCATCACCAGAGTCATCATCACATGACATCCTCACGTGAGTCTCATGTTTAGTGGCTGGTTGTTTAATATTTATCGACTCGCTGTACAGTACGTTCTGCACAGTAGCTGTTATTTATTGATTGATTTATTTTAATTGCGTGATAAGCTGTAATGATTTTCTGGAGTAATTGACAGCTGGAGCACTGCTTTAACGATGAGCGAAGGAATGTAATACAGCAGATATATGAAGCAGAGCGAGACAGCAGCGACCACTGGAAAGCAGAGAGATGGAAGAGTGTGGGAGGACGGAAAGGTGGAGATGAACAGTTAGAGGACAAGATGTCACGATGCAGCAATGAACGTGGGCGGAAAATAAACCAGAGAGCGAGAGAGAGTGATGTAACTGTGTTCGGTGATGCTCCTGGGATTCAGATCCAGCCCTGCATTTCCATTTCAAACTCCAGATGTAAATATAAGCGCAGCCACATTGTTTCGCTCGTGATGTTTGTCTTGCTTCCGTCCAGGACCTTCAGATGCAGCGTGGTGCTGTCTGGTGAGGGCCCTCGTTTGGCTGGCGACGCTGTCACAAACGAGGCGATCCCAGAATGCAGCCGAATTAAAAATAGAGCCTCTTACTCGATATTTGTCTACACTGTGAACGTCAATATGTCTTTCTTTCTTCTGTGGAAAACAGAAGATATTTTGAGAAATTTCAGTTTTTTTTTTAAATTCTGAATTACATCATAATTATAATAATTTGGCTCAAGCACATGCTTAAATATAGAGTATTTTGAATGTGAAAAAAACTATGTTTTCAAGCAGAAAGAAAAAAAAATTAGTTGACCCAAAAATTAAGGGGATATATATATATATATATATATATATATATAGTTTTTTTATAGTGCATTATAATACTTAGGAGTAATATAGTAATTTAATTAAACCATTTTAAGTTTGAAAATAAATGTATAAGATACAGTTCTTAAAGGTATAACTAATAATACAGGTATTAAAAGTGAAAAGTAAGGTATTTTGAGAAATGTCTATGTTTTTTGTCCATACATTGAAAGTAATTTGTGTCCAGTGTTGTTTGGTTCCCAACATACCTCAAAATATCTTATTTTATGAAAACCATGCA
>NW_015506127.1:99684-114684 GCF_001515645.1 Sinocyclocheilus grahami | reverse complement strand
TAAAATAACTAAACTAACTAAATAAATGAAAACTTTTCACTCCGAATGAAGAAATCGTTCAGAATATGTTCTGTTTATGTTCTATAGTCGGATGCACTTCTACCACTGAAGCTCAAGATGCTGCTTGAAACATCTCAATCTCATGCTTTAATTGCAGTTTTACACTCAAACTGTTAAGATGATCATTTCTAATCTGGACATTTAACCTGTTCACTCTCAAGCATATAGGTTCCAGAATGGGATTTTCACATTGATCCTGTAAAAGACCCATTTTTGGTTCCCCAAAGAACCCTTCAGTGATCAGGTCTTCAAAGAACCATGTTTTCCTTAGTATGAAGATCATTTTATTCATCTGAAGAACATTTTTCTACTGTAAAAACCTTTAGTGGTTCCACGGATGTTAGAGGTTCTTCATTAAAAAAAAATACAGTTGTTTCAAAGCAGCTTTAATGCAACATTGAGTCAGAAATGAGGCTTCGTATCTGAAATATAAAGAACATGATTTTGAGAACTGATGTCAAACTGTGATGAATCTTTCTTTCTTTGTGTTTTGTGTCAGTAACAGAATTACAGCTGAAGTCAATAACAGCTGACCGTCTATAGATCAATGCTTTAAGCTGCTATATGAGCGGATCTTCAGCGTGTGACTTTAGCGGGTATAAACTGCTGTGCTAGGCTAGCTCTGGCATGTTAGCATCTGTCTCTCCTCACGGCGTTCAGCCAGAAAGCGAGGCTAATCGATACCTCAGTAACAGCAGAACCTGCGCTGCTCGTTTGAATTAGCTCTGTTCAATAATCCCCCATTCACACTCATTTGCATTTTAGCCTGAGAGCGTCTCATTAGCTTCCCACGCGCTTCTCCTCCACTGCAGGGCACTAATGATTGGACGCGCTCGGCTAAGTGTGTAGCATGGGGAGCACTAGCGTGGCCATCACCCATCACGCGCACGCTATCAGGGGAAACGATCTGAACTTATCAGCAATCAGCATTAATGTTGATGTAGTGTTGTTTATGAGCATTAATCATTTAGGACAGGCCCCATGCTAGCAGCACCCGATTAATCTGTGTAGCGCTAGCACGGAAATTGATGATGATGAATTACAGCGTTTATCAAGTCAGTCTCCATTAGCAGAGGCGTCGAGGAGTCATCAGCGATCAGACACGCTTCCGCTCAATTCAGTCCTGTGAGGAGCAAGAGAGCAGCGTTAATAACACCAGATCTGATGCCGTGCTTGCTTCAGACGGGATTCAGTGCGTTTGAGTTTGAGGAACACTGTACTTAAACACACATGTGATGATGATGATGATGATGATGAGCACCTCATTTCATCCGTGCATCACACTCTACACACGTAACTAGTAAAGCTTTAGTTTGATATATACGTGTATATATATATATATACAGGTGCATCTCAATAAATTAGAATGTCGTGGAAAAGTTCATTTATTTCAGTAATTCAACTCAAATTGTGAAACTCGTGTATTAAATAAATTCAATGCACACAGACTGTTGTAGTTTAAGTCTTTGGTTCTTTTAATTGTGATGATTTTGGCTCACATTTAACAAAAACCCACAGTCAAACATGATATATATTTCATTTTGGGCAAATCTCACGGGCAGTCTTTGGTCTCATTAATCTATTATTTTTTTCCAGAACAAATAGCTGAGGGCAAGGTCTCATAGCATTATATTTTATATATATTTAATGCTTTATATTAGAACGCTGCTTTTGTACTTTTGACTGAATTGCTTGTACAAGTTGATTTTGTTTATTAAATAGTATTGTTATCAATAAATAATAGTAGCATTTAATAGTAGCCTATTTAGTATTGAGAAACAATGTGTGTGTTCGTGATGGTGATTTTGATTACATTATTTCGCCATTAGATGGCGACAAGAGACTGTTTTTATGAGTGAAAGTAGTAAAGACTTTTATATTGAAAGAGACTGAAACAGGGTTGTAAACGAGGACATTTTTATTTACTTTAAACAACACGTAAGATGCAGCCAACAGCTGAAAAGATACTATGACAAAGATATCGCTTTTCTTAGTGGACATTCAGAGTAATGTTTTATTGTGAATATTAGATTGAGCTGAAGAATGAATGCTGTATCAGATGCATGTAATCACACTCTTCTCTACATAATGCAATAAGCTTTTAACTTTACATGAAGCAATTCATTAACTATGGCTGAATCACAGCCATGCTAATATAGAGATAGAGGCTAGAGTTGTATTCAGTTTTCTTGTGTTATTACACTGTCAAAATAGTTGTGAAGTTCAAGTAAAACAAAGATGGTTTACAAGAAAATACTATTTCAGTTTTTAATTCAATGTTACTAAGTGAAAATTGTTTTTACATTGTGCAGATGTGTTGCTGTTTAGGTAATTATATACAAACACTGACATTCTAACTGATGTGAGATCAGCTCTGCCATGACAGTAATTGGACTGAAAGAGAAAACTGGCTGTTGAAGAAGAGCATTTACATTTATGTCTGTTACAGCGTTATGAATGAACAATACCAAGATCATCAACTTTCTGTCTGTAGGAGTGCAGTGTGGAGTTGCTTGTGCAGAGCATGTTTAAGCCCAAAGTGCACTTCGGTTGTTACGCATACAGTGTGCGTGATATAAATTTCACCCAAGCATTCTTGTCAAAACTGAAGTATACTATATATGGGCTTTAGATTACAAGCCAGAACTGAGGAAATCAAGAAAAGCGTTTCACTGCTAAACAGATAAAAACACAGAACCTGATGTGTGAGCGTGTGAAGGTGCGGTCATCTGTCACGACGGACTCTGAGGAAACACTTGCTGAGGGAATGAGTGAGCTGACATGAGAGCGAGTGATAAAGCGGCGCTCTCGCTGAGACGGATGACTCTTAACCTGTGCACATCTGTCACACACACACACACACTACTGATACGCTGTATAAATGTTTGATAAGCCATTTACAAACACCTCTAAAATATTCATAGAGGTTGCAGAGCGGCTGTAGAAGGACGTTCAGTGGAAACACAGGTGCGCGATGGAAATCTGGGACTAGGAATCAAACCTACTCTTGGAAATGAGCAAAATGAATATGGAATTTTAAACATAAAAACGCATATGGCATGAAATGAATGCTAAATCTGTTAGATTGTGCTGTGTTTCTGTGTGGTTGATCGTGTAAAGGCTGATTCAGATGAAGTCGGGGTGTCTGAGATGCTCTTGTCGTTTAAATCCCCATTTATTTGAGTAGTTTTGCATTTGATGTTTCGAAGCTCTTGGGGTTTAATGTGCCAGTGAATGAGGAGAATGAGTGACGTGGATCAAACAGATTATATCATTATGTTTCTGGAGCAGGACTGTGTGTATCAGTTAATGGATGGTAAAACTCAACTGGTTAATATGGATTAGTGAACAAGTTGATGATTTTGAGAGATCTCTGCAGCTCAATATTAGATGCCTGCAGAGAGAAAGAAAGAAGTGTTCATTTTAAAGATGTCAACATGTATTCAGATGACTATTCAGATCTGAACATTCCCATCTGCTCTCAGTCAGAGCAGCAACTTGAAGCTGTGTGTGTGTGTGTGTGTGTGTGTGTGTGTGTGTGTGCGTGCGGTGGAGGTCACGTCAATGCCATCTCAGCTGTAATTGTGTGTGGATGGCGTTCTCAGATCAGTGTGGTGGATTTATGATTGTCCTCTTGCATCAGACGAGCATTCACTCAAGGCCCTGCTCCGCTGAAGGATGATGGATGTGTGAGGCTGCTGTGGGACTGTGGCTTTACGCCTTGACGATTCTCTCGGAGGTCGTTAGAGTTCATATTCCTCCATCAGTTCAGACTGCAGGTGTCAAACATGCTGGACAAGATTCACGAGACACGAGGAGACGCTCTGGAGAAACTCTTGTGTCACTGAGATATTAACCCTATAAAGCCACTGCATCGTATTATACAGTATAAAGGCCTCAAATGATCAACATGATCAAACTCTGCTGTTAAACCTGTTTCACACTCGATCTCCTGCATGTCTTCTGTCTCTGATTGAGAGTTTACAGTGTTTTATCCAGTAAAAGCTCTTTCAGTCTAATTGTAGAAACGTTTCTCGTGTCAGATCTGGACTGGTTTTGATCAAGTAAAGGTCAGAATAACGTCAGTAATATCTCCAGATGAACTCTTACTGCACTGAAGCAGCTCAGCTTTACTTGATTCTCCATCAATCATGTTTTAGAGTCTCAAATCTGATCCTCAGGATCTTTTGAGGAGCGTTTGTTTCCAGAAGCTTTACTTTCACTGTTCCTCAGCGGAGGAATGATCTTCACAAGCCTCCAGAACATCTCACATCTTCTGAGGAGCCTTTATTTCTTCAGCTCTCAATCACTGCATTATATGTTTGGAGCATTTCAATCTCATCTTACTGAGACAGATTACTGGAGATATAGAGATGACTGATATTTAGATCATTGTATGACAGTATCTGCTCTACTGTTAGAAAGATCTCACTGATTTACAGCACACGCAGCAGAATCTCATCATATAAATATCAGCATCTGCAGCAAATTCATATTTTTGCTCTGTTTGAGTCTCTGAATAAAATTTAGTTGTTTTCCTCTGCATATTCTATATTAATTTCCTCCATATTCAGATTATATGAGCCATAAAAGGACAATAGATAAAATATGATACAGAACAAGAACATATGCTTTTTAAAAATACATTTTGTCTAAAACTTCAATACAGGGTTAATTCACACACACACACACACACACATCACAAACTCACACACTCACTCTCACACACACACACACACACACTCACTAACACACTCACACACACAAACTCACACTCACGCACTCTCACACTCACTCACACACTCACTCACTAACACACACACACACACACACATTCACTCACTCACTAACACACACACTCACTCACTCACTCACTGACTCACACACACACACACACAATCACACACACACACAATCACACACACACACAATCACAATCACACTCACTAACACACACACTCAATCACACACTCACTCACTCACTCACTAACACCCACACACACACTCACTCACTAACACCCACACACACACTCACTCACTAACACACACACACACACACACACTCACACACTCACTCACACTCTCTCTCTCTCACACACACACACATACACACACACACACACACACACACACACACACACACACACACTCACACTCTCTCTCTCTCACACTCACTCACACACACACACTTATTAGAATGATTTCTGAAGATCATGTGACACTGAAGACTGGAGTAATGATGCTGAAAATTCAGTTTTGATCACAGAAATAAATTAGAGTTTAACAGATATTCACATAGAAAACAGATATTTTAAAATCGAATAATATTTCACTGTTTTACTGTATTTTTGATCAAATGAATGCAGCCGGTCTTCTCTTTCTTCTCTAACGAATGGAGTGTCATAAAGAAGTGTCTCTCATCCGTCTGTCTGTGAGACTGTTATTGGTCTGCTGTAATGATGGTGGTTTTATGAGTACAGAAAGTTCTGAGAACATAGCGTTTTTATTCTCCTCCCTTTCGTCTGGATGTTTTGCTCTTTTGTAAGAAACACAATGACTTGAATCTTTCCTCTTTTATCACGTATCTCTGCTGAAGACAAGAGCTGTGTTACATATGATTTCACTTCTGACTGCAGAATCTGTTGCTCATATGTCGTGCTGTCAGTCGATGAACATCATCTGTGTCACAAAATGATTCTAAATAATGAGGTAATGAATAAATACAGACAAATGACAAAATAAATAAATAACAACAGAAAATACAAAATAGATAAATATATAAATTAAAGACAAATAGGCAACATAAATTGCCTATTTGATAAAAAAAAAAAACCTTGATATAAAACATAAAGACAAGTAGATTAACCAACCAAATAAATAAACTGACTAAATAAATAAAAAAAATATTAAACTAAAATGATGTATAAAATAAATAATCAAATAAATAAATACAGACAGATTAAATAAACAAATGAATAACTAATATAAAGTGTTTGTGTAGCGTTGAGCTCTTCGCCCTGTTTAAGCATTAATGACTTAGAAGTTCCTCACTAGAGTCCGGACTCTAACTAGTGGCATTAAACTACTCTCAGTCTCATTAAAAACAAATTTCCCCTTCAATTGCCTCTAAAGAGGTCAGGCAGTATTTTAAAAGAAGCCAATAAGCGCTAATTAGCAATCAGAATGCAGGAGAGAGCGGCTGATTGTGAAGCTTTATAAGCAGCGAGACGCGTCCTATAAGACACGAGCGAGGCCTGCGGGGACAAACGCTGACACTCCATCTGTTTCCATCCGCTTCTATTGACCAACACGCAGAGTCACGCCAGCTTTGGGCTAAAAATACCATTGTGTTTCACAGACAGGAGAAATCACTCCTTCTGTATGGGATTTAACTTCCAATATCTAGCAAGAAAAATGTGATTCCTCATCATGACACGAGCCCTTTACAACCAAACCTGATACAAAACAAAAACTGAACCATTTCTGTTGCAAACAATGATCTGACACTGTGAGTGTGTGTGTGTGTGTGTGTGTGTGTGTGTGTGTGTGTGTGTGTGTGTGTGTGCAGGGGAATCCTCCGTGCTGATCGTGGATGTTCGGTGATGAACTGTAATGCGTCTCACACAGAGGATCAATCCCAGATTCTCTGTCACTCATCCATATTCATGAGCGTCTCTCTTCTCTTTCATCATCAGGAGCATCTCCTCCGGCTCTGT
This sequence comes from Sinocyclocheilus grahami, assembly GCF_001515645.1. Taxonomy (NCBI): domain Eukaryota; kingdom Metazoa; phylum Chordata; class Actinopteri; order Cypriniformes; family Cyprinidae; genus Sinocyclocheilus; species Sinocyclocheilus grahami. Next base: position 107,908 of record NW_015506127.1, on the reverse strand, counting down.
CTCTTCTCAGGCTGTCGTCTGTCAAGTGTTGCTCTCATGAGGAGCATCAGACAGACAAACTCAATCGGACGCGCCGCTGGGAAGTGCTCTGACTCCTCTGAAGTGTGTTCGCAGGAATCACATGCTGCTGATTCAAGAGAATGACGCAGAATCAAGAGGAGGTTCACCAGGAAACTAGAGCTCTGTCCTCCTCGTGTCCTGCTTTCTTCTCTGAAACAGAAGGAGACTTTATGAGAACTGCGATCCATTAAATTACAGTGAAATCAGACTGAATCGCTTCAGCTTCTAGAAGCGATTCATAACAATCATCCATATGGCTCTGTATTCAAGTCTTCTGAAGTCATTCACTGAAGACTTGCTGTAGCTGCTGATTTTCAATTAATCAATTGACCTGCTTCACAAACCTGCTCCATTTAAAAATTGGACTCGCTTCAGATGCAATGAGTATTGGTCCACTAGAGGTAAATATTATATATATCTTTAATCATATGGCTCAAAAAACCTGAAAGGCAAGGCAAGTTTATTTATATAGCACATTTCGTACACAGTGGTAATTCAAAGTGCTTTACATAAAAGAGAGTAAAATAATCATAAAAAATAATCACAAAAATAAAATAAGGAATTTAAAAACTTTGAAAATGATTAAAAAATTTATTTAAAATGAATTTAAGACAGGTCAAAAATAGAAAATGATTATACATAAAATACAGTGCAATCAGTTCGGACATCGCACAGTGCTCATTCAGTAAATGCACAGCTAAACAGATATTTGAGTCTGGATTTAAATGCGATTAATGTTTTAGCACATCTGATCTCTTCTGGAAGCTGATTCCAACTGCGGGTGGCATAATAACTAAAAGCAGACTCCCCTTGTTTTGTGTGAACGCTTGGTATTTCTAACTGACTCGATCCGTGACTCTTTGAGTTACTGAAGCATTTGTTCAAGTGATTTGTTCATAACACTGGTTTATTTGAGAAGATCCATTTAGGTTCTGTTTGGTTGACTCTGCTGTATTTGTAACTAGCAGTTGTGTCGTCATTTTCACTTGAGGACACTTGAAGTTTCTCTGAGGCTCAATGGAGATCTGGACTGATGAAGGGTTATCACAGGCTGTTATGTGTTTCTCTAGGCATGTGAGTGTGCGTAAATCAGCTCTGCAGCTCCCTTCTAAGGCGGCATCATATGTGTCAGATCTGGAGCTCGACATGCACAGTGTGTTTGATGACATTCACATTAAGGCGGCATTATTATTTTTATTCCTACAGATTCATCAACCTTGAATTTGTGTGGAGTAATAAAGAGAGAACTGTATTTTATTGTAACAGTCACACACACACACACACACACACACACACATATGTGCATAAAGGCACGCACAGCAGCAGTGTCATATTAGTCTTCGGTGTGCGGCAGTTTTGCTCACTGAGGGGTAAAATTGAAAAGCTGTCTTAGTTGTTGAACAAACAGCAGATGGTCGTCGTGTCCAGCGGAGCTCAGAGACGTAACCATCTCTCAAACACACACACTACTCTTCAGCAGACGCGGGCACTTAAACACACTTCACCAGGAGAGATTGCATTACTGGCCATGTTTCATTGAGTCCATTAGCTCACGCTAACACACATCATCAACTGTGTGTGCTCACAAACACACTATGACGTCACATAAAATTACTGATGTATAAACATGTTTGTGGGTGTTTTGGAAATGTATTTTTTTGAAAAGCTATTATAAGCTATAGACTCTGTTTTTTTGTTTTTTTTTAATAGAAGCTCGTTTCATAAATAGGGTCTTCAATTTAGATCCCTTATGCTGCTTGGCATGCTGGTGCTTCTAGAATCTTATTCAGATTCATGATTTGTGAAACGAATCACTTACACTCCTTCTTGAACCAGTTTGATAAATTGAAAGGAACCTAATTGAATCAAAAGATGGTTGCAAATGTAGCGAAAGGCTCTCGAGTAATGTATCAGAGTGAAATTATCTTTAAAACAAAATTTAAATTCAATAAAATATTTATCCTTGAGTAAAGAACATTTACCCAAAACTGTACTTAAGTACAGTAATGAAGTATTTGTACTTTGTTACTATACATCACTGTATATAAAATCAGAATTGTGAGATATAAACAGTATCGTGATATATAAAATCAGAATTGTGAGATATAACCTCAGTATTATGATACATAAAGTCAGAATTGCGATATTTAAACTCAGAATTGTGATATATAAACTCATAATTGCAATATATAAACTCATAATTGCAATATATAAACTCAGTATTGCAATATATAAACTCAGAATTGCGATATATAAAATGTAAATGTATTAACTCGCATTTGTGAGGAAAAAAGTACAAATTACCTCTTTTCAGTCATGACAGCTCTCGGAGATAAAAACACGTTTATTAGAATATGAATGTATATGTAATTAAGTTTGGTTTTGGTGGACTAGATCTGCTACGCTGCTGCTGCTGTGGCTGCAGGCAGAACACAACTGCTCTGCTAGACCACAGTAAACAGAGAGAAGGAAACTTAAGCTGCTACCAGGCAGCACAAGACTCCCCCAACATAGCAGATAGGCTGTGACTGACGCAGTCCTTAGACCTTAATTGCGGATCTGCCGTCAAAACATGTGTATAGTTTCTTTGCTGCTCCGTAGAGCTATGGTACCCAAGTGTACAAGCTATGTGTGCCCCGGCTACCGTGCCGACCGACCGGCTTACTCTAGTGATCAATAATTATGTGTGCTGGGCTACCATGCCATATGGCTTAATCTATTGACCTACCAAAATGTGTGTCTTGGCTACCATTCCGACCGGCTTACTCTGAAAGACCTGAAAATGTTAGCCTTGGCTACCCTGCCGACCGGCTTAATCTAAGAAGCGGACGCATAGCGCAAGCTTAAGAACATGAGTTTCGATGCAATAATTGTTTAATGGACCACGATAGTTGTTGACACTGACAATGCATGGTAAAGAAGAAAACCCCCTCCTCAGTCAAAACACAGCACCTGCAATAGATTAGAAATTCAAGAGCTCATCAGGTTTTGGGCGTTTAGAACATCTTTAGAGTTAGGACTAATATAACGTTTGTAGGCTGATGAGGACCACTGGCATATTTTTTTCAGAGTAGCAGAAGGCACTTTCGGAGCTGCAGTAGTAGCTGCACCAATCCTGAAGGAGTGAGGCGTGTAGGGTTCCTTCAGGGTTGAGACCGCAGAGTTGGCACAGCAGTTTCAGTTTTTTTATAAACCAGCATCTCGTCATAGGAAGGCCGTCAGCAGTGAGGAATAGGGGATCATCAGGAGTGGCATGGCAGCGGGATTTCAGGAAATGAAACATGGATGAAAAAGGGCAGAAAACAGAATGAATACTAGATATAATGATTGGAGTTCCTCAATGAAATTGGTCAGCCTTAGAATGCTTAAGGTTTAAAGTAAAATATGTATAGTCCATAGTGATATCAGATATAGTGAGATCACTGGCTGGATTAAACGAAAGTGTATTACAAGTGAATTCCCCGCATTTCAGAAATCCATAAAAGGTAGTGAGGAAGGCAGTTTCTAATAGCAGATCAGTATAAGAGCCAAAAACCCCAAGTCTTAGACGATGTTATAGTTTATGTAAAAGAGGCAGAGTGAGAGGAAGGTGTTTATCTGGTGAGGTTTTAAGAATACCTTGAAGGAGGAGACGAATGGAGGAATGGGTTAAAAGACTGGGCATATTTGGGTCCCTACAACGTAGGTGAAACTGAATACCTGCTAGAGAAGCTTTAATAGATAAATGATAGATAAAGGATAGTGCTTGCAAGATTCAAAACAGTGTAATATGTATGTGCAGACAACATCTATATTTATTGGACAAAGAGGTATAAGCAGCACAGAAAAGAGTGAAGTAAGACCAAGCTGAATCGTAGGCTTTTAGGGTAGATTTAGCCATTCCCAGCCTAAGGCTGGCCGCACACTAGATGATTTTAAGGCCAATTTTAAGCCCGATTTGCACCCCCTAACGATCGGGAGGTGTGGCTCGATTCACGGCTTGTCACCATAAACATGCCATGAACGCAAAGAACATCACCCATATTCTTTTTTACTTGTTTACGCTCGCCAGGAGAGCCAGCTGACAACGTTGATTGTCCTCTATTTGTTTTTTTCTCTAGTCACATTTGATCTTGCGAGAGTCCGTGAGATCATGTGTCACTGTGAAATTGTTCCTACAATCTACAAGTGTGTGGTCTCGGGGTCTGGTCGAATCATCTAGTGTGTGCATTCAGAGGATTGTAAGGCTAAAAATCGGTTGAACTGTCTTCATGTCTGTGGTTTCCCATGGTTTTAAAATCGTTTAAGATTTGAAAATCGTCTAGTGTGTCCCAGGCCTAATATTTTTAAAAGCCAAATCCATATAGGAGGAAAGTTTATTTAATCTAGGACCGTGAGACAGAAGAGTACTCAAGTAAACAGGCGGGGGTCAATCGATGGCGAACGTAATCCAAGGAAAGAGGCAAGCGAATAATCCACAGATAGACGATAATCCAGGCGCGGTACAAACAGAGACCAAACGACGAGACTAGAGAGAAATCCAGGCTGGGCAGGCTATCAGGAACAAACTAGAAGTAACTAGATTGGACTAAAGCAAGGAACTAGGAACTAGACAAAACTCTGACAATAAGCTGGCTCCGTAAAGTGCTATAACTAGGAGATAGCACTTTACGCAGACAATACTCGGCGACCAGAAAGGGATCTAAGTGTGTGTTAAATAGTGTGTGTAATTGACTGCAGGTGAGCGTGTGATTTATGTGTGTTTTATATGTTTTTTGCGCTATACTGTTAAGTTTTTCCACAAATGTTGTGTCTACTGCAATGCTGTTGATCCGATCCTCTATGGACGAGTGCGGTGGCATTTGTACCTGGAGCGGCTCAGGTGCGTTTTCAGCCCCGTACATATGTCCGTCTGCACCTGCTGCCTGTATGCGAAATGGAGAAGGCCTAATGGGATGCACAAAGAAGCGACAGAGAAGGAGAGGGAAAAGGGCAGGGAGGCAGGTGCTTTCTAAGAGACTCCTAAAGTTGGGGCATTGTTATGTTGGTTCCAGACTCTTGTTCATGCCTTTATGTAATCATGATTGGATTATTGCGTCGTGTCTTCGCTCCGTTTTTCTGGATGTCTCCAGGGCTTTGGTTCCGCTGTCCCGGAGAAACTTTGCCATTGGTCGTGGACTGTGCGCTGAGCACCTGAGGTCGCTGCCGCGAGCCTCCGCCTCTGCTTCAGGTGTTGGATTTGCACCGCTTAAGATGGCATTGATAAATGCCTGTTCAATCAAAAAAAGTCATTTCTGCTCAGTGAATTATTTACTTCTAAAAACCTGGACTTTATGTTGCTGACGGAGACATGGCTCTGTCCTGTGGATTGTTCATTTATCAGTACGTCAAGGCTCATGGGCCGCGGTGGAGGACTTGCTGTGGTTTTTAAAAAATAATTTTATTTGCCATTCAATGAGCGCTGATATGTACTCTTCATTTGAACTACAGATGACTAAGGTTGGTCGATCACACTCTTTTTATTATATTTTACTTTATTGGCCGCCTGGTCCAGTGGCCCCATTCTAAGGGATTTTACTTACTTTCTATCATCCATTATTAAGTTGAACAGAGTGATTATTGTTGGTGATTTTAATATTCACGTGGATGATGTTGCCTGCAATACTGCTTCTGAATTTTTAAACATAATGGAATCTTTAAATTTTATTCAACATGTCAACAAGGGGCATACGCTCGATTTAGTTTTCTCTCATGGTTTAAACATTGGCGCTGTTTTCATTGAAGATGTATATGCTAGCGATCACAAATGTGTTTTATTTGATCTTGCTTGTAATGAGGATCCACTGCCAGTTAAGCGGGTGCCCTGCTCTCGCATGATCAGCCAATTTGCTGTTGAGAATTTCTCAACCGCTTTTGACTCAAGCTCGTTTCTTATTTCAAATGACATTGACAATATTGTACAGTCGTTTAATGATCATTGTACTTTGCTACTGGATAGAGTGACTTCTCTTAAGACTAGGCAAATCCCCGTTGTCAATATATCTCTGTGGATAAATGATGCCATCCGCAGTTTCAGGCATATTTGTCGGAAGACTGAGTGTTTGTGGAAAGCTACTCAGCTCCAAGTTCACCGCCTGCATCTTAAAGAGCTCCTGTCAGATTTGAATGAGATGATTAAGGATGCTAGAGCATCTTATTTTAAGAAGTTGATATATGCTTGCAAAAGGAATCCTAAAACTCTGTTTCAGACTATTAACAGCATTGTTTCTCCTGTTACATTACCTGTACCTGTGTTTTCTAATGATGACTGTAACCATTTTTTAATCTCATTTTGTGGGCAAGGTTATGGCTGTTAGGGCTAGCATTGTACCATCACCAAGTCCTCTTACAGTTACCTCACAAAGATTTTCCATTTTGGACTCCTTTTGCCCAATTTCCCTAAATGATATCATTAAGCTAGTGAGTACGATGAAACCTAAGCCCTGTAGATATTTTGCCTACATCTCTGGTTATGAAATCCATTACATCTATTGGCCCATGATTGATTTAAATGATAAACCTTTCTCTAAATTTGGGCCAGGTCCCTAGGTGTTTTAAACATGCTGTTGTTCAGCCTCTCTTGAAAAAGAGTAATCTTGATTCAACATCTTTGAACAACTTTCCTAAATTGCCTTTGATTTCTAAAATATAGGAAAAGTTTGTGGCAATGCAGTTAAATACTGTTTTGGAGGCCCACAATATTTATGATAAATATCAATCTGGCTTTCGTAAAATCCATTCTACTGAAGCTGCCTTACTTAGGGTCTCAAATTACATTTTGATGGCTGCTGATGCAGGTGATTGTTCTGTGTTGGTTCTGTTAGATCTCAGTACAGCATTTGACACTGTTGATCACTGCACTTTGATTAATAGATTGTATTCCCTAGTGGGCATTTCTGGGTCGGCTTTGGATTGGTTATCCTCCTATCTGTATGACAGGAGTTTTTCTGTGTCAATAGGATCTTATATGTCCGATTCTGTTCCTTTGACCTGTGGTGTGCCACAAGGCTCTGTGCTCGGCCCTCTGTTGTTTACCCTGTATATGCTTCCTCTTGGCAAGATTATTAACAGTTTTTAAATAATATCTTATCATTGCTATGCCTATGCCATTCAGTTATATATTTCGTTTGGTCCTGATAGTCTATATAAACTGTCTGTTCTGCAGAACTGTCTAGTCTCCATTAGCAAATGGATGGCAGACAATTTTCTACAACTTAATAACGATAAATCTGAGATGATGATCTTTGCCCCTGACAATATTACTCCTAAGATTAAGCAGGCTATGGGGGGTTTAGCATTCTCTGACCGCAGTGACATAAGAAACCTGTGTGTCATGTTTGACTGAGCTATATGTTTTAACAGTCATGTAAGGTCTGTAGTTCATTCATGTTTTTTTCCATCTCAGGAACATTGCTCAGATTAGGTCTTTGGTCTCAAAAAAAGAGATGGAGATGCTTCTTCATGCCTTTATGTAATCATGATTGGATTATTGCAATGTTCTGTATACATGTTTGAACAAATCTACTATGGCACGGCTACAAGTTGTACAGAATGCAGCTGCAAGGCTTTTGACTAGTTCCAGCAAAAGGTTCCACATTACTCCTGTACTTAAGGACCTTCATTGGCTTCCTATTGCTTTTAGAGTGCAGTTTAAAATTTTAGTTACTACTTAAAGAGCCTTGCATGGTCAGGCACCCTCCTGTATTCAGGATTTATTACTTGCACACTCTCCTGGTCGGTCCTTAAGGTCTTCTGACCTGGTCCTTTTAAATATTCCTAGAGCACGTCTTAAAACAAAAGGTGATCGTGCTTTCTGTGCTGTGGCTCCGAGGCTCTGGAGCTCTATCCCTCTAACACTGAGAACTCTGGGCTCTGTAGAGTCTTTTAAAAGACACCTAAAGACACACCTCTTTGGACAAGCTTTTAATTAACAGTATAGTTAGGCTGCTATTAAATTTCTGCGATATTTGGTATCTAATTAGTTTTGATTTGATGTTTTATTGTATATTTGATTGCATGTATGTTTGACTTGTTTTACTGATATCATTGTAAAGCACTTTGTAACTCTGTCTGTGAAAGGTGCTATATAAATAACCTTTACTTGCTTTACTTACACACACACACACACACACACACACACACACAC
>NW_015506127.1:93817-97152 GCF_001515645.1 Sinocyclocheilus grahami | reverse complement strand
CACTCACACACACACTCTCACACACACACACACACACTCACACACACATACGCACTCACACACACACTCTCTCACACACACTCTCACACACACACACACTCACACACACATACGCACTCACACACACACTCTCTCACACACACTCTCACACACACACACACTCACACACGCACTCACACACACACACACACACACACACACACACTCTCTCACTCTCTCACGCACACACACACACACTCTCACACACACACACACTCACACACGCACTCACACACACACACACACACACACACACACACTCTCTCACTCTCTCACGCACACACACACACACTCTCACACACACACACACTCACACTCGCACTCACACTCGCACACTCTCTCACTCTCTCACTCACTCACACACACACTCACACACACACATCACTGACACCGAGACAAACGTGTCACATGATGTATTCTGAAAGACATATGACACTGACGACATTTTAATGAGCTCATCTCATTAAAATGAAAGACAAAGATACAAACATGCACAGAGGGAACGAAAGATGAAACGTGGGAATGGAGAAATGAAGAAAAGAGAAAATGAAGCAGGTGCATTTGTGACACGAGGAGGCAGAGCAGAACGCAGCGTTACCGCGGCAACAAGCAATTAAACCCTCCCTCAGAGAGCGAGCAGCGCATGTGAAGAGCTTGACCCTCAACGAGAGGCTGCATGAACCAAAACACACACACACACACACACACACACACACACACGTGTTCAAAACCACCGAGAGATGAAACAGAAAGAGAAGAGCACATGATGTGTCTTCATCAGGGTCTTTGGCTCTTATTCCAGTAAAAATGTCTTAAAAACAACATACAGTGCTTACGAAGCAGTAAAGCATCACATGAGACCTGCTTCTAGAGAACACACCTTGAAATAAGTTTTTCATTCAGTTTTTACCCCATTCCTAGTTTACTAATAGTGTTTTTTTTGTTTTGTTTTTTTATTTAGTTAGATTTACACTTGAAACAAGAAAGAAATATTCGCCACTAGACATATTCAACATACTGAACAAAAAAGGCTTATTATTTTGTGCAGCTTTGCTTCACATCAGTAAATTATTCTGTTTCTAAATGTTAGATTTACACACTCTTCACCAATAGATTGAGACTAATGATCTAAATTCAGCTCATGACTCATTATCTCGTACAGTCTTGTTTCTCCGGAGGAAATGATCTTGTTTTCTGGATGTTTAGAACACAGAGACGCATTAGGAATATGATCTCGGTGTCAGAAGGTCGTGATGTGTCTCAGCTCGAGCATGTTTAGCTGATCTGTGTTCATCATGCTTGTGTGACCACATATTCAGAGCTTTGATATGAGTTTGCAAAAGTTATATTTGCCTTAAGTGCTGAGGAACATTACAAGAACTGTGCAAAAATTAGTGCACAGAAAAGAATGCAGCAGATTACAGACACCTGACTGTTTATACAGTTTTGGAAGCGTACTCTTTTCATTGGTGAAATTGAGTAAACTGACAATACTGACAGTATGTGTCTAAACATGTTCTTCACTTCTTGTTTAATAAGCTGTTGTATAAATCAATATCACATTTTCAGTGGTGCAGATATTGGGAGAAACTGCACTTTTGCTGGTGTGATGTGTGTGTGTGTGTGTGTGCTCTCATATCTTGAATTTCAGGCTCATGAAACTAATAGGCTGTATCATGTTCATCAGCTACTGCATCAGTGTAAGATGACGGACAGGTCTGGACGGGGTGCTAATCGTTCTAATGCATTTTTTCCCCATAATAATTGGCAGCCGTATATATAAACACACATTGTTTGATTTGAGCAAAACAGATGTACTGTGTGCTTGTATGTATGTACACAAATAGAGGACACATATATATGTGCAACAGAGATAAAGTTATAGAAGATTGTCGTTTTCAGAGAGAGATGATTTGTCTTGCACTGAAAGAGAGAATGAAAGAGAGATATGGAGCATTTTATGAGTTTTCTCAAAACGCTGAAACACCGATCAATCAAGCTGTCAGCAGCAGTTTTCACTCTCTCCTTCTTAAAGAAAGAAACGCTGTCATTTAAATGCATCAGCGTGTCTCTCAGGTGTGTGTGTGTGTGAGAATGTGTGTGTGTATGTGTGTTTGAGAGAGTGTGTGTGTGTGTGTGTGTGTGAATCAGAGATTCAGATTTGACTTCTGTAGCATCTGCGCTGCAGTTTGAGATAATCTCACTGCTGTGTTCACCGCTTTTAGTTATTATGTCACCCGCAGTTGGAATCAGCTTCCAGAAGAGATCAGATGTGCTAAAACATTAGCCCCATTTAAATCTAGACACAAAACTCATCTGTTTAGCTGTGCATTTACTGAATGAGCACTGTGCCACATCCCAACTGATTGCACTGTATTTTATATATCATCATTTCCTATTTTTAACTGTTTTAAATTCATTTTAAATCAATTTTAAATCATTTTCAAAGTTTTAAAATTCCTTGTTTTATTGTTGTGATTATTTTTTATGATTATTTTACTTTCTTTTATGTAAAGCAGTTTGAATTACCATTGTGTACGAAATGTGCTATATAAATAAACTCGCCTTGCCAGACTGTGTTCCAGTGATTATAAAGGACAGACGGAGGTTTTAGTTTGGAGCTGTTGTGACTGTCGATGGTTTGTGTTTGTCGTGTTAGAAGTGAAGAATTACCGATTGTTTTAGCTGATTTCAGCTGCATCTGAAGGCAGAGAGACGGAAAATACAGAAAGAAGGTTCTGGTTTTCAGATCAGTTCTGAATGAGAATTCCAACCATGTGTGTCTGCAGCAGAATGAAGGTCATCTGTGAGCTGTTAAGAGGAAGACTAGCAGAGGTCGAAGCTGTAGGACACACAGGCAGAGCTTCAGAGCGACAGACAGACAGGAGGCTTTAGCAGAGGAGTGCTAGCGACGGGATCAGTCTGTGTTATATATATACAGTGTATATACTCCATATACGGCTGAGTTTTCATTTACACTTCCTGAATGTACATTTTCATCAAAACATTTGGCAAAATTCCTTATTTCGCACAAACACTGATGTTTACATGCACATTGAATTTTAGTCTGAATGTGCTTTACTGACATGACAAATAATTGTACGTTTATTTTTTACCAAGCATCTGTATTTTAGCTGCGCCAAGGAAAAACAAATAGTGCTAAACAAACAACATACATAAAGCCACAGACTCTGTAATTGCTGTTTTTATATGTGCAGTATACGTGCTGTTCCCAGTTTAATTGGTATTATTCATATGTGTGTGTGTGTGAGAGAGAGTGTGAGTGTGTGTGTGTG
>NW_015506127.1:90033-93773 GCF_001515645.1 Sinocyclocheilus grahami | reverse complement strand
GTATGTGTGTGTGTGTGTGTGTGTGTGTGCGCGTGTGTCTGTGTGTCTGTGTGTCTGTGTCTGTGTGTGTGTTTGTGTGTGTGTGTGTGGCACTCCTGGGCAAATTATTTAAGAAAACTGAAACAAATCACTGAAGCATTAAAATATTTGCACGATTCTCAGAACACAATTCAGTAAGCTTTTACGAAGCCTCAGAAGAGCTGAACCTGAATTAAGCCAAACATTAAAACATTAATGCGCTGCTCTGGTTTAGCGGTTAAAGATCTGGGCTGATTTCCAAAAGGTTGTAGGTTTGAACTCTTTAAATTCGTCTGAAACACTGTTTTGCGCCCTTGAGCGCAGCGCCTGACCCCGGGTTTCTCCGGGAGGAACGAACCTGTGGGAAAGCGTGATGTAAGTCAGTCCAGATGAAAGCTTCTGGAAATGAATAAATGTACATGCTGTTTCTCAGAGCTTTCTGCTGCAGACTTCGGTTCATCTGCTCTTCTCATGAGGATTGCTAGATTTGCAGAAAGCACTCATGGATACGGGATTCCCATCTTTCTGAAGCCAAACATGACGTGTCCTGAAATGTTGTCGAGTCATGAAAAATACAGCAGTGGAAACTTAAGAAACCCCGTTTATTCTGGAGAAGAGCGCGTCTCCCTAGAGAGCGTCTGCGGTCGGTGCGGTTTCGCTCTGAGCCTTACTCTCGCAAGTATTCAGCACGGTTAGAACAAATTACTGCAAAACCAATAAAAAAATCTAGCTAAATTGTGAATATGGTCCCACTTTATATTAGGTGGCCTTAACTACTATGCACTTAAATTTCAATTGATAATTTGGTACAGTGAACTCAGGGTTTGAAATTCAGCTGTGGCGAGTAACGCCGGGTTACTTTACATAAGTTATGTTCACTCATTAATTTCTTGTGGAAGTTCATGCAAGCCAAATCTGCGCAGGTTTAGCTCCAATACTGAACTCGTGAGACATCATGACATTATCGAGTATATTGCAAAAACCAAACTAAACACACCTACAGAGTCACGTATACGCAACGAGATGAAGTCTGGTTAGATGAACATAGGCTTTAGTGCGCGTGCGCATTGAGAGTGCGTTCTTTCACTGCATGATTCAGTCTATTAATATGCATTAAGAATGATCACATAATTTAAAATAAGGGGGCAGAAAATGTATATATTTATATCAATTCATATAGTTAACCAATATCACACGAAGAGTGCCGTTTAAAAAAAAAATCAGCATGGTTACAAATGTGATATTGATTTTATACAACAGTTCAATAAACAATAAGTTAATATTAAGAGACTTACGTTTTAGACAACATATTGGCTGTTTTTGTGCTATTTCTGTGCTATTTCGCTAACAAAAAACATTCCAAACACAGCCACAGCACTGTTCTGCTTCTCATTCCTGAATGAATCACCCGTTTAAATGATTCGGTTCAATCGCAATGACTGACTTAACAGTGACTTACTGCCTCCTACTGGCGGATTTAATTTCACATTTAAAATATCTTTTCATTTTTTAAATAATTTCAAATATCAGTATTCAACATTTCATGTTTAAAATATCAAAACATTATTTATGCATTTGTCACTGCGGGTTAAAGCATCCCATGTCCCTCTAAGCTGCATTAACGTGTGTAAATACATCTAAATGCCACTTCATATGGAACTTCTGCAAAGATGAATTTTATTGATACTGATTTAATTTGTTCAGTAACAGCCTAAATGTATTATTATTATAATTGACTGATTAAATGTAAGAATTTGACTCAAAAGATGATGTACACTTTTAGAAAAAATGGCTTTATAAAGGTAAAAATGCCCATAAAAGGTAAAAATCAATCTAAACTTATTGGAAAATATTAATTTCTCTCACTGCTGCCACTTACTGGCGGATTTAATTTCACATTTAAAGTATCTTTTAATTTTTTTAATAATTTAAATATCACTATTCAACATTTCATGTTTAAAATATCAAAACATTATTTATGCATTTGTCACTGCGGGTTAAAGCATCCCATGTCCCTCTAAGCTGCATTAACGTGTGTAAATACATCTAAATGCCACTTCATATGGAACTTCTGCAAAGATGAATTTTATTGATACTGATTTAATTTGTTCAGTAACAGCCTAAATGTATTATTATTATAATTGACTGATTAAATGTAAGAATTTGACTCAAAAGATGATGTACACTTTTAGAAAAAATGGCTTTATAAAGGTAAAAATGCCCATAAAAGGTAAAAATCAATCTAAACTTATTGGAAAATATTAATTTCTCTCACTGCTGTGAACTGACCAGCGCACAGAATATGAAGAATATCAAAAACTTTAGGAGTCAGCTGTCCACGGTATCCTTAAGATATCAGCACAATAACACACTCAGCAAATATCGTCTAATTATCGTTATCTATTATCCCAGAAAATATTGAGATATTATTTTTTGTCAATATCGCACACCCATAGTACTGACACAAAATGATTGCAACAGTCGCTTTGTCACGTCCAGTGTAGACAGCCTCAAGCTGTTGGTTTATTTCTGTCTTTTTTTTAAATGTTGGCTGGTAGACGTTATGAATGGCTGCTAACTTAAACATTTAGTAGCCAAATTGGCTGGAGAGTAAAAAAGTTAATTTCAATCCCTGAGTGCACTTATTGTGTACATACATGTTTTTACGTTGTACTTATATTTTTAAAAATACCTGTATGTAATTACATCTGTAATTAATTTCTGTGATTACATTTATAGTTACACTGTTGACCCATCCCTTACACCTACCCATACCACCAAACCTGTCCCTAACCTGACCCGTATCCCAGCTCAATAGCAGCAAAAGTGTTTTGCAATACAATATGAACACAGTAAGTACATATTTTTTGATGTAAGTACATACAGTTAAGGCCACCTAATATAAAGTGTGACCGTGAATATGAATTGTATTGAATCCACAAAGCAATGTGGGAGTTTAAGTGCTTTCATTTACTTGACACAAACCCTCTTAGAATAAATAACGTTTATTTAAACACATTCTGCTGTGAACAGACAAACACGCCAACGTTTGCATAGGAGGATTATTCTGCGATGCAGTAACGCCACTGTACAGTGTGTAGGGAGAGAGAGTGTTGATGTGCCATCATTTGTGACCCAGTTTTAGATCGCTGGGGTATATTTGTAGCAATAGCCAACAATACATTGTATGGGTCACAATTATACATTTCTCTTTTATGCCAAAAATCATTAGGATATTAAGTAAAGATCATGTTCCATGAAGATATTTTGTAAATCTCCTACCGTAAATATATCAAAACTTAATGTTTGATTAGTAATATGCATTGCTAAGAACTTCATTTGGACAACTTTAAAGATGATTTTCTCAATATTTAGATTTTTTTTGCACCCTCAGATTCCAGATTTTCACGACTAAATAATAACTGGGCTAAGTTATCATACACATACGCAACAAATTAAATATTTTCAAATATTTCATTCTCATTACTCAGTAATTAATTATACTGGGTATTTGGTTTTATTTTCTAGAGTATACTCCGCTGGATGGTGCGTTTGATGAATTTACTACACAAAATGTATCTTGTGAAGTGTGAATATGTTACACACATACTTTTTATGAGGGTTGCGTTTCACTAAATAAAATTATTTAATAAATACCTGTTTACAATAAGCACTTATTCACACATACACAGGACAGAGTTTGAGGGCGCACTTGTCATATC
>NW_015506127.1:79300-81733 GCF_001515645.1 Sinocyclocheilus grahami | reverse complement strand
GTGTGTGTGTGTGTCAGTGTGTGTGTGTGTGTGTGTCAGTGTGTGTGTGTGTGTGTGTCAGTGTGTGTGTGTGTGTGTGTCAGTGTGTGTGTGTGTGTGTGTCAGTGTGTGTGTGTGTGTGTGTCAGTGTGTGTGTGTGTGTGTGTTTGTTAAAGTACAACTCATAAGATAAATATTTCAACTGAAATAAATTAATTTATTTCAGCTATCTGCCAAAGGAACATTTCTCAATTTAACTTGTTGTGCAACAATAACAAAAATTGAAATAAAAATGAATACAAACTATATAGACATATAAAAAACTTACAGCAAAATTACTATAACTTTAACTAAAATAAATATAAAAATGGAAAAGATAAAACCCTGCTCTACAGCTAGCCTTATATGAACCATGTTCATGCTTTTTAACTGAATGGATTTAATTGTTTTCATAATGAACAGATTTATGCAATGCGTTTTGAAAATATTATTATTTAAAGGGATCATATGATGCTGCTAAAAAGAACATTATTTGATGTAATGAAATGTTTATGTGGTTTAAGGTTAAAAACACATTATTTTCCACATACTGTACATTATTGTTTCTCCTCTATGCCCTGGCTTTCTGAAATGCGTCGATTTTTACAAAGCTCATCGGTCTGAAAAGCGAGGTGTGCTGTGATTGGCCAGCTATCCAGTGCGTTGTGATTGGCCGAATACCTCAAGCGTGTGACAGAAATGTTACGCCCCTCACCATACTGTGATGATGCCCTGTCCGGCCGGAGCGACGAGACAAAAACATTAAAACCAAACTCTTTAAATAAACCGTACTTACAGTCTGTGAGTCAGAACAGAACATTGTAGTCTACTCTCCCAGGATCAGGAAACAGTCCTCCATAAAATGCGCTGCACACATCTGAATATTTGGGTTGAAGTGTTCTGGAACAGTGTTGTAAATACAACTTAACCACTGATTTCTAGTCGTGTCCTCTTTTGGAAGACCAAACAAAGTAGTTTCGCTTTCACAACGAAGCACACAGCGTCTTCACGACATGACGGCGGCAGCAACAATACTACAGCGAGAATAAAAGTTACGCCTTCTTTCTTTGCGTGAACATTTGGGCGGCGTTATGCAAATCTTCCCACATAGTGACGTAGATATGTGGGGGCGTGTTAGAATGAGGCGTTTTAGGTAGGCGTGGCAGAGTCTTAACTTTTATAAAGAATATCTCTTTGGATTTGAGACTTTAGTCTTTGCAACTTTACAGATCTTCTTTATGCACCAAGAGCTTGTAACACTCCAAAGAGAAAGAAACAACTGAAATCGCATCATATGACCCCTTTAAATAAAATTAAATAAATGCAATTAGTTAATAATAAACTACATTAACAAATTTCACAAATTTCACCTACAAATAAATGGCAGTTTTAATACACTGAAATAAATGTGAAATTCTGAAGGTAGAAAAACTGAAATTGCATATCCTTGTAAAATATACTTTAAGAGCCTTTGTTTTACAATTTTGAAAAATTCTGAAATTTGACCTTTTCATTTATGCATGACAAATGTTAAATTAAGTTTATTACTTTGTTCATGTTAAAACTGTCTAATCTAATCGGATATAAATTTTATACGCAGTTATATTCTTTTCTGCTTTGTTTCAGGATAGTTCAGAATAGAGTGCTCGGTGACCATCAGAAATGAGTCAGTTATTGTACATACTGTCAAATCCACACTGCACACTAGTTTTTGTTTGTTTTTCAAAATGATTTTCGAAATATAGCCGTAGTACAGTCAGAGAACTGCAGGAGCAGGCTGCAGTGATTGGCTGAGAATGTGTGAGTGCTTAGTGCTGATTGGCTGAGGTGATGATTGGAGGCGGAGTTTTCCTCAGCCTCTCCCTGGCATCCGTCCCTCAGCAGCTCGATCTGTTTTCCCATCATTCTCGTCTCGTGTAATTTGTCACCTAGCAACGCCGTTGACTTCAAGTTCTTCCAGTAAGATGTCAGAAATACAGAGAGATTGAATGCTGGTTGACCAGGATACATGTTCTGACTGAAATATAATTTATTGCATGTTAATCGTCATCATACGAGACCAGAACAAAGCCAGAACCACTGAGAGGCCTCTTCATCTCTCACATGGAGATGTGCTGATATGTTTGTGTGTTCATTGTTCATACATATTCATGTCCTGTTTGTTGTGTATGTTGTTGTTTTAGCTCATTTAATATGCACTGTGTGTCCTGCATATTCATGAGAGCCAAACCTGCTTCATTATGATAATCCAGATGTGTGTGTGTTTGTGTGTGTGTGTGAGAGTGTGAGTGTGTGAGAGAGTGAGAGTGTGTGTGTGTGTGTGTGAGTGTGTGAGTGAGTGTGTGTGTGTGAGAGTGAGTGAGTGAGTGAGTGTGTGAGAGAGTGAGAGTGTGTGTGTGTATGTGTGTGTGTGTG
>NW_015506127.1:67968-79032 GCF_001515645.1 Sinocyclocheilus grahami | reverse complement strand
GTGTGTGTGTGTGTGAGAGAGAGAGAGTGTGTGTGTGTGTGAGAGAGTGTGTATGTGTGTGTGTGTGATAAATTCAGCTCTTGTTCTCTCATTCTCTCCTCACAAACACTCGATCAGCCTGGTTTCATGACAGACGCGCAGGTCACATTCACAGATTGTGAAAATACATTTTCATATTTCTCAGCGGCTCTATAAACGCTTGCATCCGTCACCTGTTTCTGGAACAATATGTGTTATGAGAAGCTCTTTACAAATCAATCAAACTGAATTATTTTTCGGTCCACACAGAATCAGCATTCTCTGCTCGAGTCGTTACGCATCTGTCTTCAGTTCCACGCGAAGGGAAGTGTTTTAAAGACCGAAAGTGGATGGTCATTTTTAGATCCGGCTTAAAAAAATTAAAAAATAAACAAATAAAATCCACACAACTATGTATTTCATTAATATGTTTTAAAAATTAATAATAACAATTCATATTCATAAACAAAACATATTTATTAATGCAATATGTATTAGTATATCTCACTGCTGTTCAGAAGTTTGCGATCAGTAATCATTTTAATGTTTTTAAAAAGTTCCTTCTGCTCACCAGGGCTGCGTTTATTTGATCAAAAATACAGAAAAAACACTAAAATTGTGAAATATTATTCTAATGTGAAACAGCTGTTTTCTCTGTGAATCTCTGTTAAACTGTAATGTATTTCTGTGATGCGCAGCTGTATTTTCAGCATCATTACTCCAGTCTTCAGTGTCACATGATCTTCAGAAATCAGTATAATATGCTGATCTGCTGCTCGAGAAACATTTCTGATTATTATCAATGCTGAACACAGTCATGCTGCACAATATGTTTGCGGAAACCGTGATTTTATTATTTTTCAAGATTCACAGATGAACAGAAAATTCAAAAGAACAGCATTTATTTTAAATAGAAATCTTTTGTTACATTATAAATGTCTTTACTGTCACTTCGATTATTAATTAAAAAATAAAACAAAAAAGATACTGAACCCGGTAGTGTATCTAGTGTGTATTTATTATTTATTTGGTCAAATGAAGAGTGTTTTGCACCATTCTGCAATTTGTTTCAAGCTGCAAAAGTCTGTCTTTTAGTGTGATCACACACATCACAGTCTTCATCTTCTGGATCTCAGCGCTGAGCTCTGAACACTGCGTGGGACATCAGATATCAGTCTTGTTCTTGTTTCGCTCAGGGAAGCCTCCTCTAGACCGCCGCTAACTGCTACTCAGAACTGATTTAATGTATTCCCTCCGAGCAGAAACCTCTGGGTCACAGCGCCTGAGGTCAGAGGTCATAGGTCATACACACCCTAGTGCGGAGGCTTGGGTCTGAGGCTGGGTCTGGATCAGAATCTGCATCTGTATGAGGTCTGGATGATGTTTTGTAATCACAACGGTCTTTTCTTCCAGGTCCGAGATGGCGGCACCGCATGTTTCCTTCTTAACCCGTTTTGTTAATGAGCTGTTTTGTTCCTGAAGATGTTGTTGATGTCTCACTGTTTAACTCGGTTGTGTTTTTGCCTCCTTTTAGTCGTCAGCCAGAGACGAGCGATTTCTCACTTTGCTCCGAAACCCAAGTCTGGCCCAATTGGCCTGTAAAGAGCCCCGCCCGCTAACAGGCCACGCCCACTCACAGGACTAGCCAATCCGAATGCTTCTAGCCCCTCCCACTCCAACCAGCCCCTCCCCCGATCTATCCCACATATATCCCTTCTTCATGTGGAGAACGGTTTCGCTAACTCTTGTGTCTTCTTACTAACCCCACAGCTTCAAGTTCTTCCAGTTTCATTTTGGGTTTTGTGTTTGGTTTTGACCTGTTTGTGTTCCTTTGAAGCGACTAACATCGTGCCATTCACGGAATGCGGGCCATCCCTTGTTTTCCAAATTAACTTGCGTACTGACGTACTAACCAAAATAACAATACTGTTGTCATGTTTTTGTTTTGCTTGACAAATCCTTCGATGGAGAGATTCTGTTGCTTTAGTTCTGGATTTGGATCTTGATTCTCTTGCACAAAAACCACATTAGGAAAAGAGAGCGCGAAGGCCGGTTTAAGACCGCCGCTCTTCAAAAGACCTTTATTGGCTTCAGGATTTGTCATTATTCTATATATTTTCTTTCCCTTCCCTTGTTTTTTTCCTAAAGCACTCAGGCATTGGACACGCTATGGTAAACAAACTGCATTATATGGTAGATATCTTTCTAATTGTCTTCTACTTTGGTTTGCCCTGGATTTCCGTTTCCTATTTCTATTCTGTTTGCTTATACTGACTACACAAATCCCCATTGGTATCAAGGTAGCGATCAGACTACAGACCTCCACTCTTTTCCTTTCACTGTGTCATTCGCTCATGGTTTTCTCTTTGTTTTGTCCATCCTGCATCTCCCCTGCTCTCAGAAAGATCTCGGGTTAAACGCTTGCTTTCTCGGTCCATGTGGTCGTGATCGGGTCGTCTGAAATAAAGAAGTTTCTCGACAGAGCACGATGAAAGTTTATGTTTAACTGTGGCTGCGCCTCCCCTTTACTCAGCTTACCCAGTATGATTTACGACCCTCTTAACCGATATGAACGTTCATTTGAGTGATCGTAAACGACCCCAGCGGCAGGCAGTAAGGATTTAAGGAACTCGATAAAGCTGGTCGAAATAAACAACGATTCTAATGGTTTTCACTACAAATACCATTACAAACCGTTAACTTTTAGCCATTACAACCACTAAAGAACATGGACATGCTCCATTAGGATTTAGTGGTTTTAACAAGCCAGATAGAAGATAATAGAAGGTGACCAATTACCAGTAGAAGCCCACAGGGACCATTACAGTTTTTTTATGTTGTAGATTTAACCAGCAAATGAGGATTGCTAAAATCAATGCATATATTTTGAGGCAAATGTCTTCTTAATGATTTTCAGTTTTTAAAAAACGAAAGAATATGTAAAAGTATGGTATTTGGGGCTAAAAGCACAGTAATTAACATGATAATTAATAGATGGCTGACTTTTCCATTTGTTGACATGACATTAGATTCAGATGTAAATATCATATATTATGTTGGGTGTCCGTCTTAGAGATAACCACCGTGTTTAGAACGAAACCATCATATTTACAAACATGATATTAATCATATCTTATAATAAAATATTATTTGTTGTTACTACTGTACATCTATATTCAATTATTACTGGATCTCCTTCAATGCTTTCAGAATCCTTACTTTTTAAAATGATTTTGTTTCTGTATTTTAAAATATATTTTTATATTAACATATTTTAATGCCAGTATACTTATTGAACAAAAAATAGTGCATAGCAGAAAATAGTACAATCTTTGCTAAAGTGATTGTTTTGAGCAAGTATTAACTTAGACAAAACATTATTTTAGCTGAAGTATTTGTGTGCTTTTTACCCACCTTTGATTTTTAAACAAATTAAACAATTTGTATGATTACTGCTTGTCTCAAAACATTCAGAGGACATTCAGATGTTACATTCCAGTAACGTTTGCAAAATGATCAAATGGAATGCTTGTACAACTGAGAAAAAAAGGAAGTTTTGAACGTTCAGAAATAATGTTTTCAGTTCAGCACATGTTTTGTGAGCTGAGGTGAGAATGTCCAGTCTTACAGTGAATGTTATGATACTGAGTCTCTCTGGTGTTCAGCATGCTCGTCTCTCCTGGAGCTTTGGATTTACGGCCCGGTTCAGAGCGGGCAGACCTGGCCGTAAAACACGGTCTGAAACGAGGGCCAGAACCCCATTACAAGAGGCGCTCAGATTTACTCAACAGATCAGAAGCGCAGCGATCAGAGCCCGACCCGAGCTGCACGCTTTTGGGTTCGTTTGCTGAGTGATGATTTCATTAGTGTACTAACCCACAGGACAACTAACCTAATTATTAAACATGAACAGTTAATTATTACTGAAGCGTAGTGGCCCGTATAACTTCCAAGGGAGGCGTTATTGATGCCAGGGAGCTTCTGCTGTTTGGCAGACGAGAATCACCTGCAGATCTGCGCTTTATTGAACTGTCAGACCAAACCAGCGCTCTTCAGTAATTAGTGTTCTTTTAGAATTAGCTTTCATTTTCATTAGAATTTCAGTTTTAGTCTATTTGTCATTTTTTTAGTTTTTGTTCATTTCTATTTAGCTTTATTTGAATTTCATTTCAGTTTTAGGAATTTTAACTCATATGGTAATTAGTAATATTAGTACTTACGCGTAAACTTATTTATATTTAATATTCATTTTTAAGCTTTTTCAATTAACAAACACAATTTTTGATATTTTTCTATTTGTTTTTATTTCAGTTGAAAATGTAATTTCATTTAAAAATGTTAATTCCTTTTTTATTTTCCTTTTATGTAAAGCACTTTGAATTTCCATTGTGTATGAAATGTGCTATATAAATAAACTTGCCTTGCCTCATTTTATTTCATTATTCTTTTTTTAGATCTAATATTTATATTTTAATTTTATTTCAGCTCTATAGTTGTAGTTAACAGTAACAGCACTGGTCCAAAGGTGTTGTGAGGCGTGTGTCGATGAGCTTTATCGTGAGCTGTAGCTCCTCACTGCCTGTCACTGGACTCGTCAAACACGAGGCTCCGCCCACAGCCCCGCCCACAGCGGTTTCTGCCGTGTGGGACCTGTGTTCATTAACACTGATACTAACTCATTAATGAAGCTCGTTCAGCAGAAACACTCTTACTCTGGTCCAGCGGTATATGTGTGTACTCTATATACACATATGCATATTTCTGATCTAGCAGACCCTATAGACATCAGCCACGCCCCCTTCTGATAGGAATAACTTCACATCAGGGCTCAGTAGATCTGGTCGAAGGGTCAGCTCCAGATCCTCCTGCTCACATTAGTATGCCATTAAACCGATCTAATGAGCTCTGGCAGGGCTCCGGCGCTCTAGAATAACAATATTTCCGAGGCAGAGACAGCCACGTTTAGTTATCTGCCAGCTCGTTCCACTCATGTCTAGCATCACGAGTGGCCTCTCCTGCTGTGTTTCTTTGGTATCTTCAGTACGGTTGTGTGCATGCTTCATCTGCTTCATCCCGTTCACCGCAGCGAGAGGGAGTCTGCGATGCCCAAGCCGAACGAACCAGCGCGTCTCGGCTTGCACGCAAACCTGTGGACTCAGAGTGCTCATTGTGTTGTGTCCCGCCTCAGATTTAACCCCTTAATCAACTAAATGTCGCCGTTCCTCCATCTGTGGCGTGCTGTGACTGTGTTCTGACTCTCTCCGCCATCGGCTTGCGCTCAGCGTTCGCTTTGCCCTTCATCCGCAGCTCATTCCCATCGACGCCATCTTCATCTGCTCACTCAGCTGCATGGCTTCTTCCCCATGTCCTGACTCTTTTGGATGGTTTATTTGGTTTCCTCTTAACCTCAAAACCCACCAGACGTGACAATTCGGACCAATCTCTCTCATGTCGAATCAAGTCACAAAGGATTTCACCAATTGACTGCTCTACTAATTGACTAAAACTCAAATTCTGTTACTAATCCGAATGAAACCTTTGTTGTAACTGTACTAACAACCATTTTTGTGTCTGACCTGCTCTTCTTTACTAAAGTACTAACCTCCAACCCCACATACGAGCCCCACATGAGCTCCGGCCGTCCCAGGCTCCTCTCCTGCTCCTGACCCCTCCGTCTCACTAACTCCTCTGGCTAGTTCGCTCCCGATCTCGCTCCACTCGTTCACAAACTGCGTTCAGGGCCGTTTTCCAGCTGCCAGCCACTTGTCGAAGGACCCGTCGCTCGCTCGCTCTCTGTCTGTGCTTCAGTGTCTGTCTCTGATGGGTGAAGGTAAGTGATTTTAGAGCGCCGTCTCTGGAAAGCGCCGCTCTGGAGCTCAGGTAAGGACGATCACAGCTCACTGCATACAGTCCGCTCTGGGTTTGGTGTTTGGACGGATAGAGGACAGATATTAGTTGAAAGTCAGTGGGTTCAATGTCGTTTGGTTCCCAGCATTCTTCAAAATATAATTTTTAATGAAAGTCAAACAGGTTTGAAATCGTGACAGAGTGATCGTGTGGTGGTAAATGATCTCCTTAAAATTTGGTAAATATTTTCTTGTGTCACATGATTCTTGGTCAGTTTTATTCAGCGTGAAAAGGTGTATTATTGTAGTGCGTTGTAATATCCTGCAGTGTTTCGTATTTTCTTCAAGAGTACGTTGAAATCACTAAATTGTCGTCATGATAAAGGTTTGTCTGAAGTAGTGTGCGCTGATTTGACTGATAGACAGGTGTTGAGTGCTGGTGTGCTGCAGACCGCTGGATCATACTCATCTTTTCTGCATTATGAAGTCAGTCTCCATTTGGCCTATGGATTTCAGATGAACTCCACTCGTGAGAGAGAAAGATCTATTTCTGCTGTTTAGTGTCATGATTTTGATTACATTTTTGGTTTTTGTTGTACAGTAAGTGTTCAGGTTTGATTCTGTCATGCCCTCATTGTTTTTGTGAAATAATAAGATATATTTACTTAAGAATCAAAATGGTGTATAATTGTTTTTTAGGGCATATACATACAGTATGTGTGTGTGTGTGTGTGTGTGTGTGTGTATACAGTATATATTATCTAATTAATTAATCGTAAATTACATTTGTCTGTGAAAATACCCCCAAAAGATTATTTAATGCTATTTTTGTGTTAAATTAGAAAGTATTAAGTACATAAACGGTTCACTTTATGAATGGCCTTTGAATCATTGATTCACTCGATTTGTTTAAAACAGATTCATTCAGAAACTAAACACCGCTGTGTTGCTCAGAGACGCACAACAATTCTGCTCTGGTTTTTAGGTCATACTTTTGTTGGCAAAACTGAGCAAAAACAGACAATATTGTGTTTAAAATGCAACACGATATTAGCTTCTTATTTACTCAACTGTTGTGTAAAATCACATTTGCACTCAAACAGCACTCGTGTGTTGCTCTCGCTGCTCGTGTGATATCGCTTATCATGCGGTATACTGTAAATATGAGACAAAAACTCATACAGGAGCATTTTTGCACCAATATCTTTAATTTTAGGGCATAACTGCATTTATGAAGTTGTTGCCCTGCATCATATTTGTCAACAGTCCACTGAATGAAATGTAAGATGATGTACAGGTCTGGGGGCAGAGCCAGTGCGTTAACTGATGTGTTTGTTCAGTAGCTGATGACTTCAGACTGTTTGCATTGAACCTCCTCAATCTGCGCTGCTTCAGATTTTGTGTTTCTGGTTTCTGTACTTAATGCATTGATAGAAATGAGTGTTCATATAGTGTTAACAATATTGAGATGTAGGTTTATGTTTGGTCATCGGAAGTCTGCTTCTAGATGTGCCTCTTCATGTGTTTGAGCTCTGTTCACACTGACAGACCTTACGTTATTCATAGCTTTTGAAAATCTGATCAGTGGTAAAAATAAGTTGTTATTCAGTGTTGACAAGGAATCATTTTCCCGGATGCTAGAAATGAACATGTTTGTGTATCGTTGCAATAATAATGCATCATGCCATGAACAAGATGAAGAGTTATTAATGCATGAGTCAAACTGACATGTATTTATTATATGCACTATATTCAAAATTTTGGGAAAGTTTTTTTTTCTATTTTTATGTTTTTGAAACAAGTCTCTTCTGTTCACCAGGGCTGCAATTATTTGATCAGAAATACAGTAAAAACAGCTAAATATTATTTCAGTGTAAAACAGCTGTGTTCTCTGTGAATATCTGTTAAAGTGTAATGTATTTCTGTGATGTGCAGCTGTATTTTCAGCATCATTCCTCCAGTCTTCAGTGTCACATGATCTTCAGAAATCAGTATAATATGCTGATCTGCTGCTCAACAAACATTTCTGATTATTATCAATGTTGAAAACAGTCGTGCTGCTCAATATTTTTGTGGAAACTGAGATGCATTTTATTTTTCAGGATTCACAGATGAATAGAAAGTTCAAAAGAACAGCATTTATTTCACATAGAAATCTACTCTAACATTATAAATGTTTTTACTGTCACTTTTCATCAGTTTAATGCTTCCTTGATGAATAAAAGTACTAA
The DNA here is from genome assembly GCF_001515645.1 of Sinocyclocheilus grahami. Lineage (NCBI taxonomy): Eukaryota > Metazoa > Chordata > Actinopteri > Cypriniformes > Cyprinidae > Sinocyclocheilus > Sinocyclocheilus grahami. The sequence goes on along the minus strand of NW_015506127.1, from coordinate 70,937 downwards.
TTTCTTTAAAAAAAACATACAGCATTTTGAATAGCAAGTGGTCAGAAATACATCATAAAGTAAGAATGAAATCACACATTTCTGAACAGGGCAGAGTTGTTGTCTTGTGTGAGTGAGGCTTTAGTTTAGAGAGCGTTTCTCTGTGTGTGACGTTATGACACTGATCGTGTAGTGTGTGTCTCTGCTTCTTTCAGACGGATGTGATGGCGATCAGACGTGTCTATTAGCCGCTCAGGTCCGAGGAACATCAGTTTGTCTGTGGCGGCTCGTTTGGCCGAGTAGAAATGAGCTGCCAGAGCTCCACTGCATCAATATGAAATAATTATTTCATGGCTGACAGGTGATCAATTCTGCCAGATGTATTAGAACGGCCCGATGACAACGAGATGGAGGACTTTATCAAGGAAAGTCGCTGCGCTGTGATATTGTGTCTTCACGCTCAGACTGCTTAGTGGGACACTGCTAACCGGACTCCGTTAACCAGAGTCAGACTGAACTCTCAGATCACGTGGTTCTCCAGAAAGCAGCCGGTACTGACAGAAGAGCAGCACTTGATGCTCACGCAGCTGGAGAAGCTGAATCGTTCAGTGCTTTTAGTGAACTGGTTTGTCTTGTCAGATATCAACTGCTTCAGAAAACCATCAGTGTGTTTAAGTTCTGCTGTTTAGCCTCATTGTAGCTGCATTTGTAGTTTAGCTGTACAGAATGTGTTCAGCTTTGATCCTGTCATGCCCTCACAGAGGTTTTTCAGTTTTCTTTGTGCCAGAATAATAGTCAGAACACTAATACTACACTCTAAAAAATGCTGGGTTAAATACAACCTAGTGCTGGGTAAAATAGGGACAAACCCAGCAATTGGGCTGTTTTGACCCAGCTTTGTTCTGTTTGAATATGCAATTAAGGCATCTAATTAAATAAGCACTCATTTGCAGACATGTCCAGAACATAAATCTAAAGTCAGGCTCGTCGTTCTTGTCATATTAAAGGTTCAAGGTTTTATTTCTCGTTCTAACCCTAGACCACGAGTTTAGGAATAAAATGTCATAAAAACTCGTGTGAATGAAATATGAACAAACGCGTCAGTGAAGCCCTTCAGAATACAGAGAGGAATTAAACTGTAAGTGCTGCTGAAGTGGAGAAACAAACTCATTCTGAGAAAACAGCCTTTTAAAAAAATGATACATTCTAATTAAAATCTGCAGATGCAAATGGACAAAGTACAATCAAATAAACACTTAAATGTGTTCTTTGGATGCTTGCTTACTTAAAACAAGAACACATGGCATTCAAGAGATCTCTTATTCTCCTACACATCGATGATCTTATTTCAAGGATGTTTGGATACTATTAGAACACAACACTAATATTGAATAAGAAGATATTTAGCAGTTTCTAAAAGACATCATTCACTTGATTTTTCTCAGTGTAGTTGATGCATGAGTTTAGCCAGGGTTAGTTTGACTAGCTTAACCCTGGTTACAGCAGTGGCTGGTAAAGCGAGCAGGATTGGTCAGTAGTTCTGACTGAGCTGAAAGAGGAGAGCAGCTGGAGGTTCGCTCATGTGTGAATTCATCAGTGCAGACCAGCATCTGCATTCAGTGATAAACTCTGAGTTAGCGTGACCGTGTTATTGACTGGTTAAAGTGAAGGGGTTAGTCGTGAGCGAGCTGAAGTGGATCAGACGTTGATTGTGTCTGCGGTAGAAGACTAGTTGACTGAAGGTACAGTAGAGTGTGAAAGCGTCTGAATTATCAGTCTGACCATCACATGGCCTCGGTGTGTTGAAGAGTTCATCACAAGCGGCTCAGAAATCAACACTTGTTTCATGTGAAAGTGTCTGAACTTGTGTCGCTCTGATCCGATCATGAGCGATGGAGGAGATGTTCAGCGGTTCGAGTGCAGTGCATCGTGGGAGTTTTGGCAAATGCTGTGCTCCTATAGATACTGATTATTGTTCTGATCATAACTCATCTATCTGCTGATGACAAACTCATGCTGGGTTAGATCACCAAAATCATCTTAAGAAAGAAGTTAGGAAAGGACTAAAGATCATTTCCATTAAGTTTGTGAGAATGCTGCTAAGTGCAGTTCTTACGCTATTTTTGAATATATAAGTTGAATATGTTCTCAAGGAATGTTCCTAATGTGTTGTTTTCTGATTGTACTTGTGTACTCCTGATCAACTACAACAAGTTCAAAACTTCTAAATCTGATATGAAATATTGATATGCACTATATACTTGATCTTTGATATACTGCTCAAAGATTTTTTTAAATAGAAATTAGTACTTTTATTCATCAAGGATGCATTAAACTGATGAAAAGTGTCAGTAAAGACATTTATAATGTTAGAGTAGATTTCTATTTCAAATAAATGCTGTTCATCTGAACTTTCTGTTCATCTGTGAATCCTGAAAAATAAAATGCATCTCAGTTTCCACAAAAATATTGTGCAGCACGACTGTGTTCAGCATTGATAATAATCAGAAATGTTTGTTGAGCAGTAAAGCAGCATATTATACTGATTTCTCTCTCTCTGTGTCTCAGTATTGTACTCGTTCTCTGCCGCTGCTGCACGACTGTGGTGTGTTTGCGGTGAAGCGCGAGCCGCAGTTATTTCTGGTTTGAGCACTGATGATGATGATGATGATGGCTTAGTATTCCAGTGTGTTTCAGTGAGGGATTACGTGTGCTTATCTGAACATGCTCTGTCTTGTCACAAAGGGTTTTAGGCTAAATAAGTCAATATATCTGAGAGACAAACGGCCCATTAACACATTATCAGCTCTGTAAGACGCAGGAGCTGCTGCTTGGCTTATCTGGCCTGGCCTGTGTTTCAGAAGCAGAAGAGTGTGTTTCCCTGCGAATCTGCAGAAGCACACTGCTGACACTGCTTCAGTCTGAGATCAATCAGCAGCACCAGCAGCGGCGCACACACACTCACACTCACTCACATGCACACACACACA
>NW_015506127.1:60468-62968 GCF_001515645.1 Sinocyclocheilus grahami | reverse complement strand
TGCTACACAAATAAACCTGCTCTCCTGTTTCTCTCTCATTTGGTGTTTGAGTGCATTATATTGTCACAGCACATCTCACATAATCCAAAAACAGTTTATATTCTGGAAAATGCTGTAATTCATTACAAGTATAATCAAATATAATCAAGGAACTTTACCATGGGTGCCGCAGGCGCAGTGATATTACGCAGCGCCTGGAAATAGTCCCAGCACACTCCCTGTGCCAGCAGGTGGTCACGTTGGTTATGTTGACGGAAGTTAGCCTATTTTCAGGCGCTGTGTAATATCATTGCGCCTGCTGCACTCATGGTACGGCAGCAAAGCTCCTTGATTATTACGCCGGAATGAGAGCATAGTTCCTAGATATATCGGCCTAGAAAATCACAACTTTTCATTTTCCGTCAGTCTTAGTACACGATGTAACTACAGAAGAGTCAAGTTTTAAATAGGAAAAATATAGAAACTCTTTGGTCATTTTTGAGCGAGATGCTAACGGTCTAATCCGATTCAATGATCTATGCTAAGCTAAGCTAAAAGTGCTACCGCCAGACCCGGAGATCGGCTGAACGGATTCGAAAACGGTAAAACTCTACTGTTTATTTTTATTTTATTTTTATTGAGCCTATTTTAAAAAATAGTGGAGTGTTCCTTTAAAAACAAACAAGCAAGCCCTGCCCAGATTTAAAAAGTAACTCAAATGTAACGTAACGCATTACTTTCCATAAAAAAGTAACTAAGTAACATACTTAGTTACTTTTTTAGGGACTGACGCAATATTGTAATGCATTACTTTTAAAAGTACATTTCCCCAGCGCTGGTCTGGAGGCAGAAGCGGAGTGTCCACACGTGAAGTTGAGAGTGATTTGTTAATAAGCGCACAGGACCATCATCACACAGAATCCATGAACACTGATCTCTGATAACAGCGTGACGATTCATCCGCCGCAGGGTCAGACGTCTGGATCAGCTGTAAATATCAACTCTAGATCGCTGGAGTTATTCTGAGCCACGATAAAGCAGGACGAACACACGGCCTCCTGTGATTCTGTGACTGAAGAGTAAAAGACCAGTGATATTCAGAAATATTACTGATGTAGCAGCTGACACTGAACACGCTTGAGCTGGATCCTGAGCTGAACTCTGTTGTCACCTGTAGAGCTGGAACGATCATGCTGGAGTTTTCCCCTAGAATATGACTGAATTTTTCTGCATTTGGTACTGTCATCAGATGTGTTGTATTGTTGGGATGTCGTGAAATGTGCAGCTGTGCTGTTGTGGCAGTAGTCACAGTGCTGCAGGGAATGTCCCTCTCTCTACAGCAGACAGTGATCACTCAGTCTGTACTGTGTTAGTGTCTTTCTCACAGCTCAGGTATTCTGCTGCTTTATACTCTCTTTTCAGCTGTAAGTATAGCGTCATCTTCTTTTGTATGTTAGTGGCATCTTTCTGATAGGCAGTGTAGTTTTGTCTCTGTGACTGTATAATTGGTTTGTGCTGGTTTGAGTGTAGTGTGAGTTTCTGCTGTCATTGCCTGAGATGAGCTCGGTTCACTGCGTTTGAGCTGCTCGTAGATTTTCACACCTCTTTTTTGAATATTAAATAATAATGGGTATTGTCCTAATTCAGCTCTGCACGAATTGTTTGGGGTTGCTCTGTTAACTTTTAGGATGCTTTTACAAATTTATGTATGCATAATTTATATTCCTTCTTTTTCCCATTTAGACACATCTTAGGTTATTATAGGCATCTCTCTCTCTCGCTCTCGTGGGTCTGTCTCACAGGTGGCTGTCAGCTGGTTCTCTCTCTCGCTGTAATGATTTATTTATCGTAATAACACTGGAGTCCAGGCCAGAAACGAGCGCTGAAAACACTGGCATAATGCCAGAGCATTACCACACACACACACACACACACACATGCACACACTCTCTGACACACACACACACACCCTCTCTGTGACACACACACACACAGTGTCTCTCTGACACACACACCCACACACCCTCTCTGTGACACACACACACACAGTGTCTCTCTGACACACACACCCACACACCCTCTCTGTGACACACACACACACAGTGTCTCTCTGACACACACACCCACACACCCTCTCTGTGACACACACACACACAGTGTCTCTCTGACACACACACCCACACACCCTCTCTGTGACACACACACACACAGTGTCTCTCTGACACACACACCCACACACCCTCTCTGTGACACACACACACACAGTGTCTCTCTGACACACACACCCACACACCCTCTCTGTGACACACACACACACAGTGTCTCTCTGACACACACACCCACACACCCTCTCTGTGACACACACACACACAGTGTCTCTCTGACACACACACCCACACACCCTCTCTGTGACACACACACACACAGTGTCTCTCTGACACACACACCCACACACCCTCTCTGTGACACACACACACACAGTGTCTCTCTGACACACACACCCACACACCCTCTCTGTGAC
>NW_015506127.1:37968-57968 GCF_001515645.1 Sinocyclocheilus grahami | reverse complement strand
CTCGTCTGCAGCAGCTGTTTGAGCACACACTTCAGTAGAAGATGCTTTGCGCTTTGTTGTGAAGAGGTGAAGAGAAATCGTTTCGCCGTGATAGTCGCTGAATAAAAATATAATTTGACAGATAAAGTCGTCTCCCTCGCTGCCAAGCGTCAACCTTCATCAGCGCAGGTTTTAATTGGACACGTTCAGTCAGAACGGCCAAAAACATCATTATTATTCAACAAATAAGTGATCCTGACAAATCATTTAAAAAAGCCAAGCGATGCAGCAAACACATTTGCGAGCGTGTGTTGGTTTGTTAATCATTACAGAGCCGCTGTCTCCCTCAGGATGATAGAAATACACTCGCAATCAGAGCTTTTAGCAGGAAAATGCATCTGAACTGCAGAAGAGACGTGAAATGAGTTATGAAACAGCCTCAGCTGCTCTGATTCTCTGATTGATTACCGCAGGAGGCCATCAGAGCCACACCAGACATGCTCACACAAACACTCAGAACAAGGCTTTAGAGCATCAGAGTGAATTAAATAAATAAAATTAAAATAGAATTTCATTTTGTTTGCATTACTGAAACGTTAGTCTTTTGGTTAAAGTCTCGAGTGAAAATCTGAACTCGTATCAGACAGACTTATTATAGTTATAGTTAACTAAAGCTACAACCATTTTTTTTTTTTTTTTTTTACTGAAATCAAAATAAATGTTAAATGGAATAACAAAGAAAGTAATTTTATGTCATCTAGTTTTCTAACCAACATTACTAATTTTCATTTAGTTTAACTTGATTTACTAAAAATAAAAATAAAAATAAAAAAACTATATAGACATTTAAAAACAATAATAGCTCATTATGACAAAAACAAACAAAATAATGAATTACTAAAACTTTAACTACAATTAATCTGTGACCCTGGACCACAAAACCAGTCATAAGGATATATTTTTAATTGAGCTTATTTGAATAAATAAGCTTTCCATTGATGTATGGTTTGTTAGGATCGGACAATATTAGAAAATCTGGAATCTGAGCGTGCAAAAAAAATCTAAATATTGAGAAAATCATCTTTAAAGTTGTCCAAATGAAGTTCTTAGCAATGCATATTACTAATCAAACATTAAGGTTTGATATATTTACGGTAGGAAATTTACTAAATATCTTCATGGAACATGATCTTTACTTAATATCCTAATGATTTTTGGCATAAAAGAGAAATGTATAATTGTGACCCATACAATGTATTGCGACTCAACACTGCTTTTGTGCTGCAGGGTCACAGATGAAAAATGCAAATATAAAAATAAGTCAGTAAAACCCTAACTAATAAATATCACTTTTAGTCTTTGGCTCACATTAGTGAAACAGACGCGTGTTGTTGTCAGTATTGTGTAGCGTGTGTTAGCGGCGTGCTCTGACAGACAGTTTGGCGTTCAGCTGCGCTCTGAAGAAGCGTTTCTCGCACCGGAGCCGCTCCGAGCAGCACAATCACAATGACTCTTTAATCCAGTGTCTCTGTCTCCTCTCTCTGTTCCTCCGGACGCTCTCTCGCCGCAGGTCACCATCTCAGTGGACGGCATTCTGACCACCACCGGATACACGCAGGAGGACTACACCATGCTGGGCTCCGACGACTTCTTCTACATCGGAGGAAGCCCGAACACGGCCGACCTGCCCGGATCTCCCGTCAGCAACAACTTCATGGGCTGCCTGAAAGACGTGAGTCTGACGAGCGCTAACGAGCCCTGCAGCTCCACACAATCAGCTGTTCACTTACAAATGTGCTCGTAAATCTCTCATTGTCACCAAATATTGCATTCAGTCTGTTTTGTAGTGCTGCCCCGTAATATTCGACTAACCGCTAGTCGACCAGAAGAGGCTTGGTCCTCCAAAATTTGATCTGTCGCTTAGTCGCAGAAAAAAATAAAAATAAAATAAAAATCCACAGGCGGAGACTCACAGATCGTTAACGGCTGGTCTACGGTGCGCTCACTTGCTCTTAAAATACTCCATCATTTTTGGTCTTACAGATAACAGTAATACATCTTTCGAATCTGTAAAGACTCTGTTTATTTGTGTGCACTCACGATAACAATAAAACATGGCACTTGTGTAAAATAATGAAAGCAGTCAGGATGTGCTTTCTGCCGTCTCGGTCTCTGTGAACTTGAGCGAGAAACTCCGAAACTCTGTGTATACTTGCCGTACAGACATGACGAACAGATCTATAGAGAGTGAAGTGTCCACTTTCAAATAAACCAATTGAACTGGAAGACACATGTTCTCAGATTATGTGTGAAACATGCATGCAGGCACATCACTACTGCGGAGATGAGACTTCATCTCTTAAACTGAAAACACAGAAAGCACTAGTGTATCAGTGAATTATTCACATGTTATTAATGCAGTCTTCTTTCTGTTTTCCCCTGACGCATTCATAACCATTACTTCTGACGGTGCGCCGTGGCAAGCTTTATGCGTGCGCATGAGCGCTTATTAGGCTATGCAATTAAAGACTCATTATTATGATTTAAATGGTTTATTAATAAACATGCGATTAGTCGACTAATGCATCAAATGAACGACTACTAGTCGAGCAGAAAAATCTTTAGTCGAGGGCAGCCCTACTGTTAGGACAGGTTTTGTGCTTCTTTTAGGATGATCATAGATTTCATTGATCTGAACCTGTGCACCTCAGGGTTTCATTGGAAACAAGCATTATTTCTGGTTAATTTTGGCAATATTAACTAAAAAACAATCAGTCAGTTCCAGAAAGAAAGACAAAGCCTGTGCTAACTGGAAGAAAACAGGCTGATAAAAAGATGGAATCCAAGAGTTGGTGATAATATAGCATAATCAGAGATTTATAAGCAGGAACACCACAGGTTTAACAAGGTGGGAGAAAATCCCCCAAAATGATCAACGTTTTTTGGTAAGCTGTTAGTTTGAGTCCAATCCGATAACGGTAACTATTACAGAAAATCCTCCGGGTTTAAATGAGTGAAACACAATCTGAGGGTCAGAGGTGAAGCGCATCATCTCTGTTTGTGTGAGCAGATGTAACGACGAGTGCTCAGCCAATGGTGTGAGTTTGGGGGCGGAGCTAACTGTTTGAGTGACGGCAGGTGGGCGGGGTGTATTGCTGTTATCACTGTAAATATAGTTTTGCTGCTTGTACAACTAAATTAAAATGAGCTAAAGCAACCGCTGAACATGTTGTCACTACTTCAGTTTATAATATGCAAAATTATGTAAATATGTAAAATTCACAAAAATCCATTAGTGTAAATCATGTTTGTTAGATTGACTGAAACTGGGCAGTGGATTTCTAGCGCAGCATAACATTGAATTAATTTCACACATTGAAATGAAGTGTTTTTGGAGTAAAGAGAAAGACCTGCTGGTGTTTAATGTTTGACATTTAAAAAAGCGTTCATGTAGAAGTTTCTGTGGTTCCCATGAATTCTGTATAGTTATTAATTCTGTATAGTTATTAATGTCACTCACTCTTTTAAGGTTAGTCAATAGTGTACAGTATTAACAACGATTAGCCTCATTTCTTTTAGTGTGTCATAGTTGTTCCTTTTTCACAGTTTTTACTCAATACATGCGATGAAATCTACCTAAACTAATTGAGAGCAAATCATTTTTTTCATTGAATGCCAAATAGCAGATTTAATTTGATTAGACTGTTGGAATATCATTAGTGTCCCATGGAGCAAAGACCCATGTGAATATAAATGATATTTATGAGTGTTAAATGCAGCAATTAGACTAATATTTAATGTTATTTCTTCTGTCATTTATTTATTTCCCATTGAGGTTTATTAATTAACGTTTATTATCAATTACATAGGATAGAAAAACTTAAAGGGGTAATTTCCCTGCTGACAATACTGCTAGAAATGTTTTATTTATGTGCTATATAAACTTGCTCTAGGGGCAATTATGTAGATATGGGGCCGGTTGCATAAACCTAGTCTTAAAAAGTTAGTCATCTAATCTATTCATCTAAGACTTTTTGAATTCAGTTATGAAAAGGTAGATTGGTCGTATTTGTATTGAAAAGGTAAGACTGATTACCCCATTGGTAACTGCTTGTTGGTCAAACTACTTCTTTAGACACAGTCTTAACATGGTGGCAACTCTTTATGCAACTGGCGTCTACATGATATCTATTGTATTATTTACTCAGATGTTTCTAAATAACATACGCTTTAAAAGCATGCTTTAACTAGGTGCTATGTAAAGTAAAATCAAAGTATTGCCAAGTAAGCTTTGACTAAATAAAAATGACTCAAACTTTTACTGGCCAGGCTAAAGTTATTTATTTTCTTTGTTAAATTTGCTTAACTTAGGCAAGTAGATTTTACTTAATTCTATATGGGAAATTATATGTAATATTTACTTAATTTCTTTATGAATGTGAAGTTCAATAGCAAGTGTATTGTACAGAGCAGTAGCAGTAAAATTAGCTTAAAATGTAAATTATTTTCTTGTTTAGTATTTTTGTCTTGTTTCCTTGTATAAATATCTAAACATTCTTGAATCAGCACGCATTTACTTGACAAGTAAAATGATTTAAGACTTATGTCTTGTTTTCTGAAAAACAAAAAATCCAAATTTTGTAAAGCAAGTAAAAAAAATCTGCCAATGGGATAAGAAAAACAATCCTGTTTAGCCTTTGAATTAAGATTATTTTTACTTGTTTTAAGCAAAAACAAACTCAATTTGGATAATATTTTCAGAGACCAAGACAATAATATCTTAAGTCATTTTACTTGTCAAGGAAATGCATCCTGATTCAAGAACGTTTAGTTATGTAGTTAGTTTACACGCTTAAAAATAAAGGTGCTTCACGATGCCACAGAAGAACCTTTTTGTCTAAATGGTTCCATAAAGAAGCTTTAACATCTGAAGAACCTTTCTGTTTCACTAAAGCTTCTTTGTGGCGAAATAAGGTTCTTCAGATTATAAAAAGGTAAGAAAGAGATGGTTCTATAAAGAACCTTTGACTGAATGCTTCTTTGTGGAACCAAAAATGGTTCTTCTATGGCATTTGCCACCACTGTACATTGCAGACAGCACAATAAATGACTTAACAATAAGCACAAAAACAATATTAATCCATAAACAACGTACACCATGTTGTTAAAAAACCTAACAGCTGTTGGAATGTTCTGTAGAACACCGAGGCATTACTGATCTTCCACTGAATGAACTCTTAAATCCGTTTAGTGGTCCTTCGTAATACACAATCCTTTTCAATGTTGCCCTTCCACAATAACCTCGAGAGAAATCGGGAATAAAACCAATAATTGAACCAACAATCTTTCTGATCGTTTTATTAATCCTGTTTTTATCCTCCACAGTGAAGAGATATACGTATACTATAAAACAAGGTATTATTTCAGCGTGTGTTGTTTAATGCACTCCTGCAGGTGGTGTACAAGAACAACGACTTCAAGCTGGAGCTGTCTCGTCTGGCCATCGAGAGGGACCCTAAGATCAGTGTGCACGGGGACCTGGTGTTCCGCTGCGAGGACGTTGCGGCCCTGGACCCCGTGACCTTCGAGACGGCCGAGTCCTACATCTCCCTCCCGCGCTGGGACACCAAGAAGACCAGCTCCATCTCCTTCGACTTCCGCACCACGGAGCCCAGCGGCCTGCTGCTGTTCAGCCACGGCAAGCCTCAGAGCAGCAGAGAGCAGCGGCCTGGCCGCGAGATGAAGACCGACTACTTCGCCATGGAGCTGCTCGACGGCTTTCTCTACCTGCTGATGGACATGGGCTCCGGCAGCATCAAGCTCAAGACCAGCAACAAGAAGGTGAACGACGGAGAGTGGTGCCACGTGGACTTCCAGAGAGAGGGACGGAGAGGTGAGGTCTGTGCATGTGAAGACAGCCTGGCCTGCGCTCCCCAAAACCATCGCAGACCATTGAAACCAATGAGGGCTTACGATGCTTTTGAGAAACGCAGCCCTGATCCGCTCCTGATTGGACCAGAAGCGTTGCCAACTAAACAGTCTAAAAATCTCCCTGCAGCTTTCCGCCAAAATAAACACTCGAGGGTTTACCCTTAAAAGTCAATCATTTAGGATATATTAGTATTGTGCCATTTTGTGTTAAATATAAGTATTGTGATTTTCAAATAAGTGACCCTGGAGTCTTAAGTGTCAATTTTTCAAAATAAATAAGCACTAGATACCAAATCATGCAGCTCTACACTGTAAACAATTATTAAAAAAACAAACATATAATATAAAATCTAAATAAAACACTTACAGAAACATTAAATATTTTATCTGTTTTCCTGCAAGTCATCAGTGTTAATTAGAGAAGTGTATAAATAACAGTTTTTCATCAAACGTTTTACTGCCATCGTCCATAAATAAATAATAGTTACTGCTTTTGTTGTTTTTCACCCATCTAACCTTGTATTCTAATAAATAAGGTTTTGACACCAATGTTTTAGATACTAACATAATTTCATAATTCTCAATTCCAGTTTTAAAACCACAGTAACATCTACCACCCTAATATAAAGTTCAGCCTATGCCTATCAAGACAAGTAAACATTCAGTAATAAACTAAGCGCAAATACACAAATCACAAGCACTAGCACAAGTAAATACAACAGAGCAAAGATACACATGAAATAACGAGTGCATTTATTTTCATTAATACATTTGGCAGACGCTTGTCCAAAGCGACTCGCATTGTATTGAATGTTTGTATGAGTTCATGCATTCCCTGGGAATCGAACCCATTACCTCAGCGTCGCTAACGCCACGCTCTATTGTTTGAGCTACAGAAATACTGTTACCATGCACATGTGTTGAAACATCAACTTCAGTTTAATCGTTCATCTCGAACGGGTTTGGAATATGGCTGCTGTAGAGCATTCACTCCAGCACTTATCGCTGCTAAAGCGCGGCCAACGAGACGCTGTTAAACCCCATCCACGCTGCCAAAAGCTGCTCCGTTTGCTGTGATGGGCTAATCGAGTGTAAGGCTAGAGGAGGTGGGCGTGTGTCCTGTGGGGAAGAAAGTCCAGCAGTTCTGTAATTGCAGTTTAATAGACAATTAAGAGTAAGTCATAAATCTCTGCGATCTGCCGAGAGAGCAGCGCTCATGCTGAAATATAGACACACATCGCTCATGCACACTTCTGGATAAAGAACGATCAAGCGTAGTCAGGCAGGCATCTAAAATGATTGGGTACCCACAGACACAACTGATAGATCTGTATAACCGTGCTGTAACGAGAAAAGCAGCTTTTGTTGCGGACCCCTCTCATCCTTTGCATTACTTCTTTCAGCATCAGGTTGTCAGTTCAGAACTCCTTTGGCCAGAAGGAAGGCTTGTAGTAATGCCATTTATATTCTAAATAAGGCCAAGCAGTTTGTCAGGATCTTGTGTCTTAGGTTTGTCATTATTTATTCTAGAGGAGTTTTTGTGGATTAACTGTGGTTTGGTTGTTGCGTGTGCTTTTTTGTATTGTGTATATGTGAGACTTTTACCTAAGACAAAATTCTTTCAATAGCTATGTTTCCATCCAAAGATTCGAATTAAATTTATGCGCAAAACTGGAATAAAGCACCGTTTCCATCCAACAAGTCCAAGAGAACAACATCGTTACTTCCTGATAAACTGGCACTGTATATCACCAAGAAAACTAGGAGAAGCCACTGAATATAATAATTATGATGAATGACTTGTTCCTCAGAGCGAGCCGACGAAACACAATAAATGCGGTCTTTGCTTTCAGAGGTGGAGGTAACACTTTATCTTGATGTAGTTGCAAATTAATGAGAATTAGTTGACATGTAGTTACTGATAGTTAGTAGAATGTCTAAAGTGGACTATCGAAATAACGTGTAACCGAGGTGGATGCTGCTGTTTGGGAACGCAGTCGTGTAAGACAATCATACAGAAATACTTTGACGACAGACTTTACTCAGGTATTTCAGAACGACCATAACAACATATAGATGCAGTGAATGAGATCGGTCCACTGCTAGTCAGGTTATCTCGTCTCATGGCGCACGCAAACTCACATGACTTTTTCGATGCGCATGGAGGAATTTATTCAGTAAATGTGTTTCCATCGTAGTTTATGCACATTTTTTCTTATCGGATAAAAGGTTTATCCTACTCAATTGTGCGCATACAGAAATTTAGAATTTATGCGCATCTTGGCGTTTCCATCCAGTGTTTTTTTAATGCGATATTCCAAAATTCGCACACAAATAGATGGATGGATGGAAACATAGCTACTGGTTGATAGATAATGAAGTTGTTTGACTGTTGAATCTTCTCGTCAGGCTCCATCTCCGTCAACAGCCGCTCCATTCCCTTCAGCTCTAACGAGGGCAGTGAGATCCTGGACCTGGACAGTGACATGTATCTGGGTGGTTTGCCGGAGAGCGGTCAGGGCCTGATCCTGCCGCCCGAGGTCTGGACCGCGCTGCTCAACTACGGCTACGTGGGCTGCGTCCGCGACCTCTTCATCGACGGCAAGAGTCGAGACGTGCGGCGTCTGGCGGAGATCCAGAGCGTGCCGGGCGTCAGCAGCTTCTGCACGCGCGAGCTCCAGAAGAGGTGCAGCAGCGCCCCCTGCGCCAACGGAGGACAGTGCAAGGAGGGCTGGAACCGCTACATCTGCGACTGCACCGGCACCGGATTCCTGGGAGGCAACTGTGAGATCGGTGGGTAAAACCAGAGAACACAGCTACTAATGAAGCAAACAGTGCTTGATGTTTCCAGCTAGATCTAACTGCAGTACTAATAAAATCATCAAAAGTAAAACAACACTGCGGACTCTGCACTGTATTAAATATAAATGTATTCTTCACCCAAAAATTAAAATGAGATGGAAATGTGCTCACCCTCAGATCATCCTAGATCAGGATGAGTTTGTTTCTTCATCAGGTTTGGAGAAATGTAGCACTGCATCAGTGTCTCAGCAATGGATGCTCTGCAGTGAATGGGTGCCGTCAGAATGAGAGCTGATAAAAACATCACAATAATCCACAGCACTCCAGTCCTTCAGTGAACATCTGGAGAAGACAAAAGCTGAAACACATCCAGCATTAAGACGTTTTTAACTAAAATACATTGCGTCTATAATCCATAATAACGCTTCCTCCAGTGAGTCAGTGTTCTGGTGTGAATCAGGAGAGAAATCTGCACAGATCAAGCAGCGTTTAAACAGCTCTAAACAAATATTATAAGCGTCTTAATGCTGGATGTGTTTCAGCTTTTGTCTTCTCCAGATGTTCACTGATGGACTGGAGTGCTGTGGATTATTGTGATGTTTTTATCAGCTGTTTGGACTCTCATTCTGACGGCTGCTCTCTCAGTAGATTTATGACATTTCTCCAAATCTGTTCCAATGAACAAACTCATCTACATTTAAATTTTTATGTTAACAATTTACATCCGCTTAAGACGTAACCGACCATGTTACTCGCCAAGAATCGCATTTTGACAATTATGTGTTTATATGTGGATTCAAGTGCAAGAAGAAGCGAAAGAGAACTCCGTTCAGCATTCACGCGAGGTTTGAATGAGGCGGCTTTACGTGTGTGTGAGCATGTATGGAGGTCTGTCTTCTTGCAATTAAATGGTTCATAAATGTTTAAACTGGCAAGACTTAAAAGACATGAAACGCATTCGGTCAGCTGTGCAGATCTGACAGGATAATATGTAAATCTCGTGTTATATTGCGTTGGAGTCGCATTCTGTAGCTTCTTTCAGTGGTTATATTTAGCACTAGCTTGAGCCCATCCGTGACGCTTTTATCAGGCGCACACAGAGCTGCGAAGCACCGCCGTTCGCGCTTCATTTCTTTGCATTCGGCTGGCTGTGGCATCCTGATTCATGCTGGCGGGAAAGAGCCGATGTCACGAGCCGGGAGAAGCACTGGAGCAGCGATGCTCACCACAACCATCTGTGCCGCCTTTAACGACACCAGCTGCTCCGTCTCAGGCCCACGCCTCTGACAGCAGCATTGCAGCTCTGAATCCACAGATTGTCTGAGTGTTTCGCTGACATTGAGCTCAAGGGCCTTCGACGCAGAATAGTTCCTCTCTCCGTGGTTTTGATTCATAGTGTTCGCTGTCAGAGCTCGAGCAGGTGGGTAATTAGGGCTGATTTGGATTCGGCTGCGTCTGCCGACTGTTTAAAAGATGCCCGTTTGTTTTATTAAACATATTTATTTCCATCTTTTTTAACAGCCAGATGTTGTGCTGTGAAGTAAAGCTGTTTATTCACCGTGTGTCATGTTGCTGGTCTCTGAAGGCCGGGTAGAAGCGGCTGCAGAGCAGTGCTTTACTGACACCAAGCGTCACTGGACAGAACTACACTAACGATCATAGCGACGCACAGATGTGCTCAGTGTGTGTTTGTACTGTAGGAAGATCTCGTTATTTGTCAGACGTGTCAGTGGTGCATTTGATGCCTTTCAACATACTGATCACGAAACTGCATTCTGCGGTAATAATACATATTTAGGTAACACTCTGTAATGACGTTCAGTTGTAAGTCATTTATAAGTTCATCATCTAATCACTTGTAAATGATTATTTATAACTTAACCTACAAAACAGATAAAAATATGATCATATCACTTACTAATCATTTATGAACACATAGTCATGTTTTGTAAATGATTAGTTCATCATTAACTTATAAGTGACTTACAACTGAACGTTATTATAAAGTGTTACCAATATTTATATATTGTTTATAATAGGTATATTTATAATTACTAACAGATGTGTATATATAATGTTATATAAATTGAATGTGATTACATGTGTGTGATTAGTAAACATAGTGTAGAAACACACACATCTCAAAAATCCAGTTAGTGGAAACCTTTTTGACATTAGCTGCCCTACTTATTCGTTTGTTTGTTTATAATAGTTGTGCTGTATGAAGGCTAGTGTGATGTAGACGTGTGAGTCATTATCTCTGTGAAGCACCACCTGTTTCAAAGACCTCAGAGAACCACAATCCAGGGTTTATCATGTGATTATAGTGTGTTTATATCATGTGTTTATCACGTGTTTCTATTGTTTGTTAAAGTGTGTTTATATCATGTGTTTATGGTGTGATGTGTGTGTTTGTCATGTGTTTATTTTCTGTGTTTATATCATGTGTTTATGGTGTGATGTGTGTGTTTGTTGTGTGTTTATATCATGTGTTTATGGTGTGATGTGTGTGTTTGTTGTGTGTTTATATCATGTGTTTATGGTATGATGTGTGTGTTTGTCATGTGTTTATTTTCTGTGTTTATATCATGTGTTTATGGTGTGATGTGTGTGTTTGTCATATGTTTATTTTCTGTGTTTATATCATGTGTTTATGGTGTGATGTGTGTGTTTGTTGTGTGTTTATATCATGTGTTTATGGTATGATGTGTGTGTTTGTCATGTGTTTATTTTCTGTGTTTATATCATGTATTTATGGTGTGATGTGTGTGTTTGTTGTGTGTTTATATCATGTGTTTATGGTATGATGTGTGTGTTTGTCATGTGTTTATTTTCTGTGTTTATATCATGTGTTTATGGTGTGTTTACGGTGTGTTTAACACGTTTATTGTTTCTATTGTTTGTTAAAGTGTGTTTATATCATGTGTTTATGGTGTGATGTGTGTGTTTGTCATGTTTATAGTTCCTATTGTGTTTATATGGTGTGTGTGTGTGTGTATGTGTGTTTGCGCTTTGTTTATCTTGTGTGTGTTTACGGTGTGTGTGTTTGCGCTGTGTTTACGCTGTGTGTGTGTGTGTGTGTGTTTGTGCTGTCTGTGTGTGTGTGTTTACGTGTGTGTGTGTGTGTTTGCGATGTGTTTACGGTGTGTTTACGGTGGGTGGGTGTGTGTGTGTGTGTGTTTGCGCTTTTTTATCTCATTTGTGTTTACGGTGTCTAGCAGTCCACTCCCAGCATGCCTCTGGGGAGGAGGTGGGCAGAATACACTGGTGCAACACCGGGATGCGAAGCAGTTCCTCCCTATGAGAGAGAGAGAGAGACAGAATGAGATAAAGACAGTGTACGTTTGTATGAGAGAGACTGTGTGTGTTTGCGCTGTGTTTACGCTGTGTGTGTGTGTGTGTGTTTGTGCTGTCTGTGTGTGTGTGTTTACGTGTGTGTGTTGAGCTACGACGGCAGCATGTATCTGAAGATCATCATGCCCAGCACACTGCACACGGAGGCCGAGGATGTGGCGCTGCGCTTCATGTCTCAGCGGGCGTACGGGCTGCTCGTGGCCACCACCTCCAAAGAGTCGGCCGACACGCTGCGGCTGGAGCTGGACGGAGGACGGGTCAAACTCACGGTCAACCTCGGTAACTACCCGTCTGTCTCTGTCTGACCTCTCCTCCCCTGAACCATCTCAAGATCTCGCCCAGTGTCTGCCCTCCGCCAGCCACCCGGCCTGTAAACCACACCGTCCTCCAGCAGAGGGCAGAACAACCCTTTCACTGTATCAGATCTCTGTTATTAGTGACTGAAATCTGCTTCCATTTGAGTCTCAGTGTAAGCACTGTTTTCTTAGTAACAAATCCTTAGAACAAGACACATTTACTAGTAGAATTGTGCAAGATATTTATAAAATGTATAAAAGTTAAACTTATTGGTAACACTTTACTTAAAGCCTTTATTTATAATGCATTATAAAGGGTTATTAAAGGCTATAATGCATTATAATTATTCATAATGTGTGTTGTAATACATATTGTCATAAATACTTATAACCAAATTTAAAATGCATAGTGTAACAAAGAATTGATATGTGTTATAATGTATTAACTGTGGTTACAATTATTCATGAGATTGTACAATGCATTATAAGGTCCATTACAAGGCATAATTAATGCATTAAAACTACTTTCATAATGCATTATACATAAAGGCTTTAAGTATAGTGTTACCAACTTATTTTATTTCTCATTTTAGTTTGACTATATAAATAAAAATGATATAGACCTAATAAAAATGACTAGAACTTTAACATGTAAAATATAAAGAAACAACAACATATGAATAAACATTCTAATAGAATCTTTTAGCTCACTATATGTGTGTTTTGGTCACATCAAATTAATTCATATTGTATTTAAGTCAGTTAAACTGCAGAGCAGTGTAAAACTGAAGCATGTCACAGTAAAGCCTTCATGTTCAAAACAGCGACGCTTTCAGGGTTTGGTGTTCGTCTGCTGCTCCAGTGAGCGTGTCTGCTTTGAAGGGTGTTTTTCTGTGAATCCAGACTGATTCCTGCAGAGTTTAGTGTAGTTCTGGTCTGGTCCGGGTCTGGTTCTGGCGGAGAGGCAAACACAGGGCAGCGGTGCATCCTGGGAAAGGACGTGGTGGGAGAGAAAGCCTCTCGGGAGACCTCCATCCATCTGTCTCTCTCTCTGTCAGTCACCTGGAGCTTTCCAGAGGAACCTCGAGTCCCTTCAATGTGGTGTCTGTCTGCGGCCTGAGCGAACAGCCAGAGACCGGCTCACGCTCCGCTCTGCTAATGCACCACCACTCACATAATCAGGCCTGATAAGAGCTGTCGCATGAAAATCCCCATCCATCTGGATCACACAGTTTTAACAGCAGCAAACTAATAAACATATGCATAACTCTCAGTCATACAGAAATGAACCAGATCTTTGTACTCAAAAAATCATGGCATAGTTTATTATTTACTATTTGCATCTGTTCGATTTTATTTAAATAATCATATTTTTAGATGCATTTATTGAAATTGCTCAGAATCAGCATACATTGTTTTAAACAAAGAATTAAATGTATGACCATGGTTAGAATATGGCTAATGTTATTTTAGTATCACTGGAATCAGTTTTTGTATACTTTCTATGTTCATTTTAGTTCTATAAAATAAAATAAAAATTTAAATAAAAGTTTTTTAATGTTTTATTTCAGTTATTGTTTATTTATTTCTAGTAACAAAAATATTTTTAGTTTGAGTTAACTGTAATAACCCTGATATATATAATACATAGTAAATGGTGCCAGATAAACAAATAAAATTATTTTTTAGTATTTTTGAGACATTATTATTATTATAATGAACTATAATAACCTTGCTGTGGAACAAACAGTATTCAGTTAGTTAATGTATGAGATTGAAACAAACTGGATTTATTGATTATAAATACATATTTAATAGTGTATTGTGCGTAATATATAATTGTTACTGTGTGTTTAAAACACATTCAGTTTATTAGCGCTCTTACAGAAATCTGACCGGTTTCATTTCTGCACGATGCATCAGTTTATGTTTAAACTGTGTGTCCAGACAGTAGGATGTTTTTCATCTGCATTTCAAAAGCATAAATCTGAGACTGACTGCAGGCGTGTTGCTTGATCCGGCAGAGAAGCGTCAGGTCTGGAGTGAGTGTGTTTCGAGTCTAGACGGTCTCTGGCTGTTTGTGATCACTATTCTGTAGCGGTTGACACATTGAGACGCTCCTCAGCCTGAGCCGCAGATGCAGCACACACACACACACACACACACACACTCAGTGTAAATCTCAGCGCTGTGTTCAGTGTCACACAGTAGATGTGTTTCTGGCTGAGGAGTGCAGTGAAACCCCTTCCCACAATTCACAGCGGCAGATGCAGACCGCAGCGCTCCACGCTCATCTTCCTCACTCATGCTTATGGAGAAACAGCACTGTACTTCATCACACTAATCTCCTGACTGCTGACCAAATACATCATTACTGAGCACTGAGCGATTGAACTGTGAGCAGCAGGAGATGCAGCGATCAGTCGAACAGTTCAGGACCGCTTTTGATAACACTTTACAATGAGGTTCCATTAGTTAACATGAACTATCAGTGACACATACTTCTGAAGCACTTATTAACCTCACTTCATGTTGAGTTAACATCTACTAATAGATTATTAAAAACAAAAGTTGTATTTGTGAATGTTATTGACCTCTTAAGCCTGAAATATCACTTAATAATCTGAAAAAGTGAAAGTTTATTAAACATTTAAAGAAATATTCAATGAAAATAGGCTTTTATTGTGCTTTTATGGCTCATATAGTCTGATATAGTGAGAGTAGGAAAACAGCTCAATTTTATGACTCAAACTGAGCAAAACTATATTATATTAAAATAATTTATATGATGAAATTCTGATGCTTGTACACTCTTAAAAATAAAGATTCTTAATTTAAGAACTGTTCACTGAAAGGTTCTCTGTGGAACCAACAATTGTTCTTCTATGGCTTCACTGCAAAAACAGCTTTTTGGAGCCTTTATTTTTAAGAGTGTGATGTAAATCAGTGATATAATGCAGTGATTGAGAGCTGAAGAAATAAAGGCTCCTCAGAAGATGTGAGATGTTCTGGAGGCTTGTGAAGATCATTCCTCCGCTGAGGAACAGTGAAAGTAAAGCTTCTGGAAACAAACGCTCCTCAAAAGATCCTGAGGATCAGATTTGAGACTCTAAAACATGATTGATGGAGAATCAAGTAAAGCTGAGCTGCTTCAGTGCAGTAAGTGTTCATCTGGAGATATTACTGACGTTATTCTGATGCTTACTTGATCAAAACCAGTCAAAATTTGACACGAGAAGCGTTTCTACAATTACACTTTTACTGGATAAAACACTGTAAACTCTCAATCAGAGACAGCAGACATGCAGGAGATCGAGTGTGAAACAGCAGAGTTTGATCATGTTGATCATTTAGAGGAAGTTTCCACATTAAATCTGATTCAGTAGATGTATACAACTGAGCTAAAAGTTTGTTTACTTTGTAAAGCTTTGTTAACTGATGGGTGGTTATTGTAAAGTGTTGGTCAGTATTGCGCAGTCTCAGTCAGACGGTCTGATCCGGCTCGGACCGGTCTAGACGAGCGGAGCGCCTGCGGTTACTAACACGCATGTGAAGGGAGCGGGTGCCGCTGACTCAAGCGTGTCCCCGGATGGTGGCCCTGATCTTCAGATGTCTGCAGAATCAACTTTGAAGGATGTGAAATGTTTTCTCTCTCTCTCTCTTTCCTTTAATTTGATCTCACCATCTCACTCTCTCTCCCACACCCTCTCTCTCACACACACACACACGCACACACACACACACGCACACACACACACACGCACACACACACACACGCACACACACACACACGCACACACACACACACGCACACACACACACACGCACACACACACACACGCACACACACACACACGCACACACACACACACGCACACACACACACACGCACACACACACACACGCACACACACACACACGCACACACACACACACGCACACACACACACACGCACACACACACACACGCACACACACACACACGCACACACACACACACGCACACACACACACACGCACACACACACACACGCACACACACACACACGCACACACACACACACGCACACACACACACACGCACACACACACACACGCACACACACACACACGCACACACACACACACGCACACACACACACACGCACACACACACACACGCACACACACACACACGCACACACACACACACGCACACACACACACACGCACACACACACACACGCACACACACACACACGCACACACACACACACGCACACACACACACACGCTCTCTCTCACACACACACTCTCAGACAGGTGTTAAATAAGTGTGTTGTTTCATGTTGTGTTTTGACACTGAAGGTAAGTGTGTTGCTGTGACTGGAGGAGATCTCTGAGCGTGTGTTTATGAATGAATGACACTCATCAATCCATAAACACACTCACACACACACACACACACACACACACACACACACACACACACACACACACACACACACACACACACACACACACACACACACATAGACACACACACACACACACACACACACACACACACACACACACACACACACACACACACACACACACACACACACACACACACACAGAGACATAAACACACACACACACACACACAGATATAGACACACACACACACACACACACACACACTCACACTCACACACTCACACACACATCCCGACGTGAATCGCTTATAACTGCAGGATGGATTTGATGTTCTAATCCATTTCAGAATGAGACTTTCATCTACATTCATCTCAGTCTCACAATGAAATCAACCTGACAAAGCTTTTCATCTTCCCTCCTGGAAATTAATTTTATTTTGTCCCTCCAAATCATTTCTCATTTAATATTGAGTCACGCTTTGTGTTGTCAGTTTACAGCAAGACCAGTGACAGGAAAATGGGTTCATTTATTAATTAATATGTATAAAATTATTATTATTGTTATTATTGATATTATTAGTTTTGTTGTTTATTATTATTTAGCATTATTATTATTATTATTTAGTGTTATTTATTATTATTATTTATTGTTCATTTTTATTATTTTGCATTATTTATTATTTATCAATGTTTATTATTATTTGTATATTGTAGTATTATTATTATTTATTGTTTAGTGTTATTTAGCATTATTTATTATGTATCAATATTTTATTATTATTTGTATATTGTATTATTATCATTGTTGTTGTTTAGTGTTATTTGGCATTATTTTTATTTATCAATATTTTAATATTATAATTTTTTATTAGAAATATGATCAATATTTATAATTATTATATTTCATTATTTATTGTTATAACACCACAGATGGTGTTTTTCAGCAGTAGTTTTCACTGTTTTTGATGTGCAGCGCTTCATGAACGGCTGAGAGTCCGAGCACTCCGTGAATCACAGTAATTAACCGTGAGCCGCACTTCACATGTGATCGTGTGTCTGCCGCGGGCAACCGTCACACTGATGTGGCGTGTGCTGTCCTGAGCTCGCTTCCGCTAGTCTCCCGTTCGCTTCGAATCGGCCTGATCTGTGCGTGACCCCGGGCGCCGCTGCGATTTAGCCACAGCCAATTACCCAGAATGCCCTGTCCGGCCGCTGGAGCGGCGTGTGATTGGAGGCGACGGTGGCTCTCGTCTCGCTCTACAGGTGTATATGCAGGGCTGTTGGTGATATCCGCTCACATCCAAGCACAAGCTATTAAATACAATCATGCAAAGCCCAACGTGAACGACAGATTGAATCACAAACTCAAAGCTCAGAGAGACTCCCAGAGTTTTTGTTTTGCGTCCCCTCCAGCTTCTATTAAGGTCTTATCATGAATAATGGAAAAGGCATGAAAACAAGAGTCATAAATATGCAGCGGGTCACAATAAGCCTGCCATTCTCAAGACGGCACTTTCTCAACGAGTTTTTCATCGAGTTCACATTAAAATGACTCTGAACAGAACATATATTTAACTTCATACAAGAGCTTGCTAACCCTTTACCCATCAGCAGAGTTTAACTAATGACCTTGAGTCAGTGATGTCACTAAATTACACACTCTCTGTGTGTGTTGAGCTTGAATGTGCTTCATTGGCAGCTGTACAAAGGAAACAGAGTAATGACGGAGAAGAGCTCAGTGTTTCTCTGAATCATCAGAAGGAACATTAGTAAGTACACTAAAGCTCAGTCGGGGATCTGAAATTAGATCAGGCTGGATCACGGCTGTGGAAGCAGTTAGTAAACTGTTATTTTAGTATTACTTATATACTATTTTATACAATAGTTCTTTCTGGTC
This sequence comes from Sinocyclocheilus grahami, assembly GCF_001515645.1. Lineage (NCBI taxonomy): Eukaryota > Metazoa > Chordata > Actinopteri > Cypriniformes > Cyprinidae > Sinocyclocheilus > Sinocyclocheilus grahami. Next base: position 39,309 of record NW_015506127.1, on the reverse strand, counting down.
CTAGAATCTGATTGGCTGATAAGAATATGATATTAGAGTGATAATAAAACTCCAACTGCTTCACTGTCTGTATCACTCAGCTTACTGTATTTCTCACAGCGAGTGTCATGACAGACGCCCAAATCCATTATTATTTTAAAAATAAAATACTGTTTTTGTGTCGTGGATTGTAGTTTTAATAGTTTGTTTTGGCGAGAATGAAGTTCAACTAGTAGACTTCAAATATGCAGCTTGTTAATAAAGATAATGTCTATTTGAAAATTAGCTTCAGTGTTTTCAGAGCTGTGAGCTCCAGATGGTCAGCGGTCGTTCTGCGCTCATGAACCCGCAGAGAGAGCGCCTCACCTCGGCCAGATCTTCTGGAATTTACCGCTGGCTCTGATGTCTCTGTAGTGGTTAAACATGAGATATCATTTGTTTTGGGTAAATCTCACGGGCAGTCTTTGGTCTCATTAATTTATTAATTGTTCCAGAGCAAATCGTTTTGGCTGAGGGCAAAATCTCATCATGTTATGTTTTATGCTTTTGACTGCATTTTAGTAACACGGCTGTTACTAGTATTTAGTATTGAGGAACTGTGTGTTCGTGATGGTGATTTTAGTTGCATTATTCCGCCGTTAGATGGTGACAAGAGACTGTTTTTACGAGTGAGTCAGCAGCAGTAAAGACTTTTATATTGAAAGAGACTGAAACAGGGTTGTAAACAAGGAAGTTATTTTTAATTTCAATAAGATCTTGTAAGACACAGCCAACAAATGCACTGAGCAGCGCTGCCATCGGAAATAACCCTTAACAGATGAAAGGATAGTACGACAAAGATATCGCTTTCCTTAGCGGGCATTTAAACTAATGTTTTATTGTGAATATGAGATTGATCTGAAGAATGAATGCTGGATCAGATGCAGGTAATAATCACACTCGCTCAATCCGTCTCTTCATAATACTCTACTCTCTGCTTGCAGGTTTTTTCCCCACAAGAACACCAACATGTTCACCTTCTCTGGTTTAAGAAGCGGTCTTTTACTTTACTTAAGCGTGAAAACCATCAATATTCGCCTAATTTTTGCTGAGCGCACCTTCTGCAATTAATAGTAAATATAACCAAAACAGGTCATTATAATTTTTATATGAATAATACAATAAATATAAGGAAAACTTGCCCACTTGATTTTGTAATATTCTTGAATTTTGTAATCCGTAGGTGCATTTCTATTAAAGGCACGTCCATGTGGAGACGGCGTTCGGCAACCTCATCTTTGCACCCAACACTGACTCAGAAAGCACTAGTTTATTAGTAAATAATTAAAATGTCTTCTTTCCTCCCCCCCCCCGCACATTAAT
>NW_015506127.1:36311-37849 GCF_001515645.1 Sinocyclocheilus grahami | reverse complement strand
ACTTTGCCGGTGTAGTGCCGAAATGGGTGCATAATCTGGCAGGGGTGCAGAATTCGGCACAACACCGGTGCTTTGAGGTAATTGCTTTATGCGCGAGCTTGAGCGCGGAATAGGCTCTAGCCTAATACGTCTGCCTATAGCCTATATTGAAGTATAGTTAATATATTATTATATTAATCAATTTAAAATAACATGTGATTAGTTGACTAGAAAAATCTTTAATAGAGGGCAGGCCTACTTAGCACAAGGAAGCTCTCCATTTTTAAAATACAATGCTATAGCCTAATGACATTACGGAAAAAGCGACAGCTGCAAATCACGTCGTTATTACGAGTTATGCATGCATAAGGAGTCAAATGTTGTTGTTGTTTTTTTATCACCCTAATTAGATTATGAAGAATGATTTGTTGATCTTGTTTTCCCTTTAATACATACCTTCCTCAATATATTTTTTAATTACTTTCAAAAAGTGGTGGGGACAATATCGACCCTGGCAAATAGTGATGGGGACATGTCCCACCCGTCCCACCCGCAAATTACGCCTACACATAACACACAGCTTTTAATACAGTAATACAATAAGCTTTCAATGAAGTAACTCAACGTTCCTTTGTTACTGGTTCTAAAGAGACGTTTCTGAATTAGTAACAAAGGCTTGGGCTCAGCTGTTAAACTGTCAACTTTGTATAGTATTCATTAATATTTCGAGTTACCTTTTATTCACTCTGGGTTCAGTCTTTCCCCAGTTCGATGCTGAACATAATGTTTCCCATCGGACTCAAATAAATTAAACTTGCTCTCATCGCTGAAGTAACTTTGAAGCAGTTCTCCTCTCTTCACACAACATGCTCCTCAGCAAAGGTGAGCCTAGACGTTTGGTTCTTTCTGCTGATGAGAGGTTTGGTCACTGCAGAGTGCGCTTTCAGTCCGGCTTCTCTTAAATATGCCGAGACAGATTCTTACCCTGTTTAACTGGAGAGCAATTCCAGCTGCAGTGCTGAACCGATTCCCCATTGAGAGTATCTGCATTATCCTGTCTTCTCGTGCATATGTCTTTCATGACCTCCGTGATGTACGTGTGCTATCAGGGTAAACTTAAACATATTTGTTTCATTTAGGCAACATTTGTGTAATTTTGTTTTTAAGTATAGGTCTTTAATCTAATGTTAATATTTGATTTAATTTCAGCATATGCTATATGTTGAATTCTGTGTGTCTTGGTTAATAGTAACTAAAATCCTGAATTTAACTTACCCTTTATACTGCTAAAACATAAACCAGCTTTAGCATTCGTCACATTTCACTGCAGATCAATGCAGGTGGATCTAGTGAATGACAGATGTATGGAGATTAGAAACTGAAGCACGTCCAGGTGAAATGAAGACGCTTAAAAAATGTTCTGTCAGATCTGTCTGCCAACATCAGTGAACATCATCACAATGACAGATCCACGAGTGTGTGTGTGTGTGTGTGTGTGTGTGTGCACACAGATATCTCCTCACAGTATGAGTGTGAGAGTGTGTGTGTGTGTGTGTGTG
>NW_015506127.1:16357-17983 GCF_001515645.1 Sinocyclocheilus grahami | reverse complement strand
CTTTATGCGCGAGCTTGAGCGCGGAATAGGCTCTAGCCTAATACGTCTGCCTATAGCCTATATTGAAGTATAGTTAATATATTATTATATTAATCAATTTAAAATAACATGTGATTAGTTGACTAGAAAAATCTTTAATAGAGGGCAGGCCTACTTAGCACAAGGAAGCTCTCCATTTTTAAAATACAATGCTATAGCCTAATGACATTACGGAAAAAGCGACAGCTGCAAATCACGTCGTTATTACGAGTTATGCATGCATAAGGAGTCAAATGTTGTTGTTGTTTTTTTATCACCCTAATTAGATTATGAAGAATGATTTGTTGATCTTGTTTTCCCTTTAATACATACCTTCCTCAATATATTTTTTAATTACTTTCAAAAAGTGGTAGGGACAATATCGACCCTGGCAAAAAGTGATGGGGACATGTCCCACCCGTCCCACCCGCAAATTACGCCTATGCATAATACACAGCTTTTAATACAGTAATACAATAAGCTTTCAATGAAGTAACTCAACGTTCCTTTGTTACTGGTTCTAAAGAGACGTTTCTGAATTAGTAACAAAGGCTTGGGCTCAGCTGTTAAACTGTCAACTTTGTATAGTATTCATTAATATTTCGAGTTACCTTTTATTCACTCTGGGTTCAGTCTTTCCCCAGTTCGATGCTGAACATAATGTTTCCCATCGGACTCAAATAAATTAAACTTGCTCTCATCGCTGAAGTAACTTTGAAGCAGTTCTCCTCTCTTCACACAACATGCTCCTCAGCAAAGGTGAGCCTAGACGTTTGGTTCTTTCTGCTGATGAGAGGTTTGGTCACTGCAGAGTGCGCTTTCAGTCCGGCTTCTCTTAAATATGCCGAGACAGATTCTTACCCTGTTTAACTGGAGAGCAATTCCAGCTGCAGTGCTGAACCGATTCCCCATTGAGAGTATCTGCATTATCCTGTCTTCTCGTGCATATGTCTTTCATGACCTCCGTGATGTACGTGTGCTATCAGGGTAAACTTAAACATATTTGTTTCATTTAGGCAACATTTGTGTAATTTTGTTTTTAAGTATAGGTCTTTAATCTAATGTTAATATTTGATTTAATTTCAGCATATGCTATATGTTGAATTCTGTGTGTCTTGGTTAATAGTAACTAAAATCCTGAATTTAACTTACCCTTTATACTGCTAAAACATAAACCAGCTTTAGCATTCGTCACATTTCACTGCAGATCAATGCAGGTGGATCTAGTGAATGACAGATGTATGGAGATTAGAAACTGAAGCACGTCCAGGTGAAATGAAGACGCTTAAAAAATGTTCTGTCAGATCTGTCTGCCAACATCAGTGAACATCATCACAATGACAGATCCACGAGTGTGTGTGTGTGTGTGTGTGTGCACACAGATATCTCCTCACAGTATGAGTGTGAGAGTGTGTGTGTGTGTGTGTGTGCATTTATGTGTGGGTGAGTGTGTATGTGTGTGTGCGTGTGTGTGTGTGAGTGAGTGTGCATATGTGTGTGTGTGAGTGAGTGTGCATGTGTGTGTGTGTGTGTGTGTGTGTGCGTGTGAGTGAGTGAGTGTGTGTGTGTGTGTGTGAGAGTGTGTGTGTGTGTGAGTGAGTGTGCGTG
>NW_015506127.1:10791-14197 GCF_001515645.1 Sinocyclocheilus grahami | reverse complement strand
GTGTGTGTGTGAGTGTGAGTGTGAGTGTGTGTGTGTGTGTGTGTGTGTGTGTGTGTGCGCGTGCGCGCGTGCGTGCATGTGTGTGTGAGTGAGAGTGTGTGTGTGAGTGTGTGAGTGTGAGTGTGAGTGTGTGTGTGTGTGTGTGTGTGTGTGTGTGTGTGTGTGCGCGCGTGCGTGCATGAGTGAGAGTCTGTACTGCCCTCTGTTGTGTGTGTGTGTGTGTGTGTGAGAGAGAGAGAGTGTGTGTATCTGACCGCTCTCTCCTGCTGCAGGTAAAGGTCCAGAGATCCTGACGGCCGGTCAGAAACTGAATGATAACGAGTGGCACTCAGTGAAAGTGGTCCGGCGCGGGAGGAACCTGCAGCTGTCTGTGGATAACGTGACTGTGGAAGGTAGAAACTCATTCTTCATCAAGCTTCATTTGCTCATGAGCTCAGGTGGGAGGAAGATGAAACTGCAGTTTAATAGCAAACAGTGACTATTTAAAGCCCCGAACCCCACCCACCACAGAAACATCAGCCAATCAGAACGCACAAATGAGTGACAGACACAGCATTTCTGATTAGCTCCTTTTATGACTTTCTTCTTTTTAGCTAGTGGAAAGAAAACATCTGAAATACACATTGAAGTGTTTGTTATTAGACTTCATCTATTTGCGTCTGTAGATTTGAATTACTAAACATATCTTTAAAGAGTTTTTCCTGCACTTCAGCAGCACTTACAGACACCAAGACTTAGAGTTTTTTTCCTCTGTACGTTCTGAAGGTTTTTACTGTGGGGTTTGTTCATATTTCATTCACATGAGGTTTTATAACATTTTATTCCTAAAAACATGTGCATGCAGTTCATGTTGAGACTTTGGTATCTTGACAGATCTGAGCTCAGTCTGAGATCTCTTCTGAAACTCCAGAGGAGACTGAGATTGCGGAGCTCATTTTCAGCAAAGGTCTGCATTTGCATCACGTGGTTTTCCTTGAGAAATAATTGAGATATTAAAGAGATCTTTCTGTGAATAACAAGTTTTGCTTTGCGTTAACAGTGTTATTTTAGTATTATTTATGTACTATTATTGTATTTATTAATATTTAGAATTGCCATTTGGTTTTATAATTTCAGTTTTCAATTAAATTTTAATTGTAGTCATTTTTTTGTGCTTTTGTCACTTTTTAAATATATTTTTTGTAGATTTCATTTATTTCAGCTTTAGTATTTATAGTCCTTAAACTTAAGATAAAACCATTGCTTAATGGCTTGTTTGTGAGTGTTATTTTAGTATTACTTCTGTACTGTTACAGGAATTATTAATATTTAGAATTTACTTTTTGCACATTGATTTATATTTTCATTTGAGTAATGTGTGTGCCTTTTATATTTAACTTTTCTTTATACTTTTGTAGATTTATTTTTATTTAAGTTTTAATTTTAGCAGTACTTCAGCTTAAATGTATCTATAATGTAAACGTTATTTTTAGTATTATATACAGATATTTATTCATATTTTGAATTGACATTTCTTTTTTATGCTTTGTTTTTATTTTAATTTTAGTTTAGGTTTTTGTAATTTTGTTATGTGCTTTTGTACTTGTTATTGTTTATAATTTTAATATTTAATCATATTTTATAGGTGTAATTTATTTTCAGTTTCAGACATTTTAGAACTTGAATAGCTTTAGCGCTCCTCGTACTTGGCTGCAGATCTCCTCTCAGGTGCATCTGGTGAGTGCTAATGGTACAGATGGAGATAAGCGTGTGAAATGAAGATGAGCAGCAGCTTGTTTGTCAGTGCAGAAGGTTTGTATGTGTGGAAGACGAGTGAACACTGACTCACCTCACACACAAGCCCTGCAGAGACTCTGATTGTTCTGGAGAACTGTGTTTCTAAGCAACAGATGTGCGGTGTGGGAGCCAGAGCCGTGTTTAAAGTGCTTCGGCGCAGTCATTGTTCACGCCGTTACGAGCAGTCAAAGAATGCAGCTCATTTTTCACAGTTTTTATCTGCGACGAACACAATAAATGCAGTGTTTTATAATCAATATTTGAAGGGAAATTACAGTAAACGCGGAGAAAACACCAGAGAGCAACATTTACTACGGTATTAGAATAAATAGAGCGCAGGAAATGAGTTTCATTCAGGCAAGAGTGACTCGCTCATTTGTGCTGCGAAAATAAGGACACAGTTCAATCAGAACTCAAAATATAAAACCTTTCTAGAGCTGCTGAACTCTAAAGTAGACAAACAAGTGTGGCATATTCAGAAATCTGCTTCAGTGCGCGAGCATTGTTAAGAAAATCACCTTTATTTAGATTAAATAGTGTATATTAGACTAAGCAAAAACTGCATGTACAAATGCACACTAAGTTTACTGTATGTTGAGCGCAAAAATGTGTGTTTGTTTAGTCTAAATAAAGAATAAATAAAGTGCCGCTGTCAGTGGTGAAAACACAATTATTTCACTGACTCAGCGTTCTGTTAGGGTTTGATAATATGAATCTCAGCGCGTGTTTGAGGTGACCTGTGTGTGTGTGTTTCAGGTACGTTCACTATGTGTTTGACCTGGGGAACGGCCCGTCTCTGATGAAGGGAAACTCGGAGAAGCCGCTCAACGACAATCAGTGGCACAACGTGGTGGTTTCACGCGACACCAATAACGTACACACGCTCAAGATCGACTCTCGCACCGTGACACAGCACTCTAACGGAGCCAGGAACCTGGACCTCAAAGGTACCACACACACACACACACACACACGCTCACACACACACTAACACACTCACACACTCACACACACACAGACACACACACACACGCTCACACACACACGCTCACACACACACGCTCACACACACACGCTCACACACACACGCTCACACACACACGCTCACACACACACGCTCACACACACACGCTCACACACACACGCTCACACACACACGCTCACACACACACGCTCACACACACACGCTCACACACACACGCTCACACACACACGCTCACACACACACGCTCACACACACACGCTCACACACACACGCTCACACACACACGCTCACACACACACGCTCACACACACACGCTCACACACACACGCTCACACACACACGCTCACACACACACTAACACACTCACACACTCACACACACACAGACACACACACACACACACACACAGAGACACACACAAACACACAGACACACTCACAGACACACAGATACGCTCACACACACACACACACTCACTCACACACACACGCACACATGCTCACACACACAAACACACAGACACACACACAAACACACAGACACACACACAAACACAAAAACACTCACAGACACACAGACAAGCTCACACAAACACGCTCACACACGCTCACACACACACACTCTCTCACACACACACACACACAC
>NW_015506127.1:3080-9172 GCF_001515645.1 Sinocyclocheilus grahami | reverse complement strand
CGAGAAACATTTCTGATTATTATCAATGTTGAACACAGTTGTGCTCCTCATCCTCACCTCCGCATCTCCTCTCGCTCACTGATGAAGATCCTCAGGTCTTCTGTTCATCTCAGAGCGGCTCGTTTGTGACAGTACACCTTCATCAGACGCAATAAACACAACTCCACACCAGAGACAGACACAGTTTAAGACGGGAAGAGGATTCCCAGAGCACGCCTTCAACTCCTGAGCAAAACAGATGAATAAAACATAAAATCATCTCTTCAGGAGCTTCATAATTACTATCGAGGATGGATGAGACTCCTGTGAACCTCATAAACACGGCGTGAGCTACACTTAATAGGGTGCAGAACTGCACAAACTAATCAGAATCAGAACGAGCTTCATTCACACAGACTTCAGTCTGCATCCCACGAGCTCCACACACTCACATACCTACTGTATGTACCCATGAGAATACAGAGAGCATCACACAAGTACAGGTACATAAACACTTTAGTAACATGTGTCTACAAACATGAAATGAGTGAAATTACATTTTAAAAAGGTAATCTTAAGGTAATATACATCTAGACAAGTTGCAGGTTAATTAAAAACAACATAATATACATCTAAAAAATAAGTCAAATAATAAAAAAACAACAACAACATAATATACATCTGGATTTTTTAAGTTAAGTTACATAATCCTTAACCTAATACACATCAAGAAAACATTAAATAAGTAGCACTGAATAAACTTAACATAATATACATCTAGAAAAAATATGGAAAAGTAGAATGAAATAAAGAGCGTAATAATAGACTTATATAACATTAAATAAGCATTTAAAAAACTCAATATAGTATACATCTAGAAAGATTAAAATTAAAGTAGAAATAAATCAATTAAAAATATAGGTATAATATTAGGTAATATACAAAAATTAATTAAGTGGATTAAAAAAAAACCTTAATGCAATATAAATCTAGAAAAATTTAATAAGTACAATAAAAAATAGAAAAATGATGTGAGAGTGATTTACATTTAGAATCGCACAGTGATTGTGCATGTGTTTGAGACAGTAGGTGGCGCTGGCAGCAGCTTGAACTGGTGTAGTGCGTGATCTGAATAAAAGCTCCTGCCGATGCATGACTGTGAGTGTGCAGACTGGAGCCCCTGAACTGGTTGAAGCGTAACGAGTGTGTGTTTTGTTGAAGCGTGAAGCGTGTCTATAGGCTCTGACCTGAACCTCCGGTTTCCTGTCGCGGGCTCCGCCAGCCTCTGCTTCTGATGAGCGTGAAGCGAACTGTGCCGGAAACGCTTCCCCTGCGTCTGACAGACTTACGCTCGCCGCGCGACGAACAGCGCTCAGGGCTGTTAGCGTCGCGCCGCGTTCTCGTCTGAGCTCAGAGCATTAGCCGCGTATCAGGCTTTGCAAAAACAAATTGGCCTTTTGTGTGTGCGAGTAATTGGTGTGAATAGACGCAGTGGGAGCGTTTAATCCCGTCCCGCTGACGGAGCCGCTTTATCCTCTTTGTATCGGCTTCGTGATAGCGCCGCTCGCACGACACGACGTTATACAGTCATCAAACACACTCATATTAATTACCAGCTGATTAATTATCTCTGATAACCAGACATTTGAAGCTTCAGTTTCAGTGAATCTGTTCACATTCAGAATCACGACGCCGTCGATGATGAACTCAACAGATGAACAGAGTATTCGATGAAGCATTAATGTTTACTCTAACTGGGTAGAGATTTTCACAGAAGAAGTTAACAAAAATCTTGCTCATTTTTTCGACTTTGAAGCATAGCCTACTGTCACATAATACTCCATGCGTTCGCCTGAGCATGAGCTACTGATCAAGAGAACTGCTCCAACACAGTTTTGTCCAGAATGAAATACTGAGGGCTCTTCAGAAATTAGTGCTCTAGCCTCAATGCACATACACTTTCACGTATATTTTTGTCCCGTCCATTGCTCTTTTGAGTATGAATACCACATAAATATGCATATGTCTTTGCAGCGTGTGTGTGCCCGAAAAGCAAAAGTTTTATACAAATTCTGAATGGATTATATAAAGCCTAGAGTACAGCGTTTATAATCACTGAAAAGCTGTTCCTCGTCTTAGCGCATCATGATCTCATGAAGGTTTGTTATAATGAGAGGATCCATGAGCGTGCAAAACTATGGTGAGTGGATTCTGATGACTGGCAGTGATTCGACAGATCTGTCTGTGATCGGCTATGCTGCTCAACTCTGTGATAAACAGTGTAAATAGAAACCTCTGCAAACACAAATATGCACTGGATAGTTTGCCAGATCTGTTTCGTCAGATATCTGGATACAGTACACGTGTATATTTTGAGCTAGCTTTAATTTTTGTATCTTCAGCTTTTATTTTAGTAAAAATTGTCGTAATTGTATGTGCTTTTGACAATTTTTATTAGTTTCTCTTTATTTTTCTATTTAGCTTTCATTTTTTAATTTCAGCTTTGGTATTAATTCAGTGTAAACTGGTTTCAGTTAGTTGACAAGGCAAGATTTCCAGTTTTAGTTTAAGCTTACTAATTGTGTGATTTTTGTCTTCTTTATATATATATATATATATATAATTAGTAAAAATTGTCGTAATTGTATGTGCTTTTGACAATTTTTATTAGTTTCTCTTTATTTTTCTATTTAGCTTTCATTTTTTAATTTCAGCTTTGGTATTAATTCAGTGTAAACTGGTTTCAGTTAGTTGACAAGGCAAGATTTCCAGTTTTAGTTTAAGCTTACTAATTGTGTGATTTTTGTCTTCTTTATATATATATATATATATATAAAGCAGGTAAAATAAGTATTGAACACGTCACCATTTTTCTCAGTAAATATATTTCTAAAGGTGCTGTTGACATGAAATGTTCATCAGATGTCGGCAGCAACTCAAGTATCCCATACATACAAAGAAAACAAAACAAATAAGTTCTGTGTAATAAAATGGAATGACCCAGGGAAAAGTATTGAACATGCTTACTGAAATGTATTTACTACTTTGTACAAAAGCCTTTGTTGGTGATGACAGCTTCAAGACGCCTCCTGTAGCAGAAACTAGTGGCATGCATTGCTCAGGAGTGATTTTGGCCCATTCTTCCACAGAGTCTTCATAGCTCGAAGCTTCTGTGGGCCTCTTCTATGAACTCTGACCTTTAGTTCTTATTTTCTATTGGATTCGAGTCAGGGGATTGGCTGGCCATTCTAGCAGCTCAATTTTCTTACTCTGAAACCAATCGAGAGTTTCCTCGGCTGTGTTTGGGATCATTGTCTCGCTGGAATGTCCTGCCTTGTTTCATCTTCATCATCAGATAGCAGCAGATATTTATCAAGAATGTCTCGGTACATTTTTCCATTCATCCTTCCTTTAGTTATATGAATTTTGCCAGTGCCACAGCATGATGTTGTGGGGTGATGTGCAGTGCCCTTTGACCTCCAAACATGGTGTGTATTATAGCATCCAAAGAGTTTAATTTTGGTCTCATCTGACCAGACTATATTCTCCCCGTATTTGTCAGGCTTGTCTAAATGCTATGCAGCTAAATAAGCTTCAACATGCTTTGTCTTCAGCAATAGAGTCTTGCGTGGTGAGCGTGCATACAGGCATTACTTATTATTTTCTTTGAAACAGTTGTACCTGCTAGTTCCAGGTCTTTCTGAAGCTCTCCACAAGTGATCCTTGGCTCTTGGACAACTCTTCTGATAATTCGTTTCACTGCTCTGTCAGAAATCGTGCGAGGAGCACCTGGTCGTGGCTGGTTTATGGTGAAATAATGTTCTTTCCACTTCTGGATTATGGCCCTAACAGTGCTCACTGGAACATTCAGAAGTATAGAAATCCTTCTGTAACCAATGAGGGGGTCACACCAGATACTGAAAGCAAAGATTCACATACTTTTGCCACTCACAAATATTTAACAACGGATCATTTTTCTCAATAAATAAATGACAAAGTATATATTTTTGTCTCCTTTGTTTGAGTGGATTCTCTCTGTATGTATATATATATATATATATATATATATATATATATATATATATATATATATATATATATATATTAATCTGTGCTCTTCTTCTTTACACTCTAATGCTGATGTTAATTGTATAAATTGTGTTCTGTAAGGCTCCTCGAGGATCAGATTCAACATCTTTAAGGTTTGCTGTAAAGCTGCAGAGCGACTCTGTTGTTCATATGAAGAGCTGCATTTATTATACATACAGTATTGTGTTAATGTATGTACATAAGGTACAATGCATAGACATAATGTATGATGCTTACAGAGAAAAGCCATTAAAATCATCATCACTGTTGCTCAGAGTCATATTCATACATTACACTTTAATTGAACACGTTATATAATGTGGGCAGCTCACACTGGCTTTGGTTGATCTTGATATTCAACTTCGAACACATTTTCATTTTTAAGTTTGCAGAGCTGCTGTTGAAGATTCATATTATGAAGCTGTTTTTTTACACTAAAATCAGACTGATTCATTTTATATGATCCTTATGAATCATCTGATCCTTTGATCTGTGTCTGTCAAGTTTCAAACAACAGACAAAAAGAACATTTATTATCCTTGAAACCACTAAAGGTTCTTTACAGTGGAAAAGGTTCACTGAAGGATTCTTTGTGGAACTGAAAACAGTTATTCTCTGGCATCACTGTGAAATCCGCTTGAGCGTACAGTAAATCACACACGGCGTCTTCAGCTTGTTAGTGTGACAAAATGAGGCTCAAGTTTGTGAACAAATGTCTCTTCTGGTCACAAAGGCTGCATTCATTTGATCAAAAATACAGTTAAAACAGTGAAATGTTATTACAATTTATGATGTGAATCTGTGTTAAACTGTAATGTATTTCTGTGATGCGCAGCTGTATTTTCAGCATCATTCCTCCAGTCTTCAGTGTCACATGATCTTCAGAAATCAGTATAATATTGTCACAGTGCACTACTGCGAGGAGACGAAGGAGGGCGGAGATGAAGGAGATCCAGAACAGAAATACTCTTTAATGAAACCAAAATCACAGGGACCGCACACGTAGCACACGGGGTAGACATCTGAGACTGAACGCAAGACTCCGGAAAACACAGGGCTTAAATACAGGAACTAAATACAAGGTGTTGTTTTAGTACAAAACCTCCCGAACAAAAACACACATGAACAGGATGGAGAAACAAGCCATCTCTTATGTAAACAGCATATAAATGAAAACTGCATAATGTTACGGAGTTAAATGTTGATCCAGGACGTGGTATACGTCTGTTGATGGAGCGATTTACTGGATTTATGCTTTGATAATCGTACTGAATATTATCCAGATGTAGTTTTTGATAAAAATGTGATATTCTCACCTTTTTGCTCAAAATTATGCATTTTTATGAAACCTACCTATATTCAAGTGTTGATAAAAAAAGAATGCTTTAAGCTAGAATAAAACTGATATTTTTTTTGTTTAAAAGTAGAGGCTCTGATCTTTATTTTGATGTATTGCATATTCAAATATTCATGCAGCGAAATATACTGGAGGCCATCAAATATTAGTGAAAATCATCAAAATCGCTGGCGGTGGCTGGCAAGAGTTAATTAGACACAGCTGCATCTAATAGAACTCAATGGGAATAGGAACAGAAAAGACCAAATGAGGGCATAATCAAACATAGGGGAAAACTAGGACATGGCGCACGTGGGGGAGGAAAACGTCTCGGGTTACTTATGTAACCATGGTTCCCTGAGGGGAACGAGACACTGCGTCCTCTAGGGGTCGCTATGGGGAACGCCTCGCCGTGACCCGTGTCTGAAGCCTACATTGAAAAAACACCAACTTGTTTGGCCGGCGACAGCCATGACGTCACTACCGTCGCAACTAGTACAAAATAGGCGCCGGTAGCGCACATCATCACTTCTTCGTCTGAAGCTTGTGTCCGCAGCATGGCACAAAAGCTAGAGGACGCAGTGTCTCGTTCCCCTCAGGGAACCATGGTTACATAAGTAACCCGAGACGTTCCCTTTCGTGGAACTTCGAACTGCGTCCTCTAGGGGTCGCTATGGGGAACGGTATA
>NW_015506127.1:0-286 GCF_001515645.1 Sinocyclocheilus grahami | reverse complement strand
AGTGTGAGTGTGTGAGAGAGTGTGAGTGTGAGTGTGTGTGTGTGAGTGTGTGTGTGTGAGTGTGTGTGTGTGTGTGTGTGTGCGAAGTCTTCATGCAGAAGAACATCATGGAATGATGTTCACAAACTTCTGAAAACTCAGTCCAGCTTTATGATCTTCATTTTCCTGATCGATAGATATTATTATTTAAAAACAAATGCAGAATTAGTTTGTCTCTGTCCAACGCTTCATTTAAAGATCTAATAAAATAATATATTAAAAACATATATTAGAACTAGAACTAACT
>NW_015506126.1:423500-425145 GCF_001515645.1 Sinocyclocheilus grahami | reverse complement strand
CACACACACACTCTCACACACACACACTCTCACACACACACACTCTCACACACACACACACACACACACTCTCACATGTCAGCGGTCCTCACCGCGTCTTTGGCCAGACCCTCAAAGCCGTCGTGGACAGTGTAAACCCGGTGACCGTGAGCGAGTCCCACTCGAACCGCGGATCTCACAGCGGAGTTCATCCCCGCGGCCGGAGCGCCGACGTTCAGGATCGCCATAGAGTGATTACTCTACACAAACACGTTAAACAGCTGATTACAGGCAAATTAAAAAAAACTATATTTTTAATGTAAAATTAAAAACTATATATATTTATAAAAACAATATATTTCAGATGAATTCACAGTTTAAATAAATACAAAGACATGTAATAAATGTAAATTACTTAAATTATAATATTATTATATGTAATTATTTAATAAATAAATAAAAAGTGTGTGTATATATATATACATATACACATACACAACCGGTCAAAAGTTTGGGATCAGAACTATTTGTAATGTTTTTACTGGAGTTTCTTCTGCTCATCAAGGCTGCATTTATTTGATAAAAAATACAAGAAAAAACATAATATTGTGAAATATTATGATGTAAAATAACATTTTTCTATGTGAATCTCTGTTAAAGTGTAATGTATTTCTGTGATGCGCAGCTGTATTTTCAGCATCATTACTCCAGTCTTCAGCGTCACATGATCTTCAGAAATCAGTATAATATTATGATTTATTATCAGAGCTGGAAACTGTATTGTTTTTGGAAGCTGTGATACTTTTTTCAGGATTATTTGATGAATAAAAGTAAAAAAGAAGAGCATTTATTTAAAATAGAAATCTTTTCTAACAATATACACTACCGTTCAAAAGTTTGTGGTCGGTACATTTATATTCTTTCTTTTTTTGAAAGGAATTAATACTTTTATTCGGCGAGGATGTGTTAAATTGTTAAGAAGTGATAGCAAAGATTTATATTGTTAGAAAAGATTTAGATTTTGAATAAATGCTGTTTTGTTTAACTTTTTATTCATCAAAGAATCCTGAAAAAGTATCAGTTTCCCAAAAAAATTATATTTGGCAGCACAACTGTTGATAATTCTAATAATAAATCAGCATATTATACTGATTTCTGAAGATCATGTGACACTTTACGCTGGAGTAATGATGATGGAAATTCAGCTTTGCATCACAGAAATAAATTATATTTTAAAGGATATTAAAATAGAAACTATTATTTTATATTGTAATAACATTTTACAAGATTACTGTTTTTTCTGTATTTTTGATCAAATAAATGCAGCCTTGATGAGCAGAAGACACTTCTTTAAAAACATTACAAGTCTTACTGATCCCAGACTTTTGACCGCTAGTGTATATAAATATATTTACATCAAAAAAATATAAATAAAATAAATATAAATTAGATTTGTTTTCAGAGACAAATAAAGTTGATTTAGTATTTAAATTTGATTTAGTATTTGATTTTGTCACTAAATTCTTTAGAATAAGGTGCACAATAAGATCAATGACATTTATTATGAAAGTAAATGCGTCAATTATGATTTTTTTTGTTGATTTTGAATGTTGACTTTTTTAAAAAACAAGCAAAAAGAAAGAAAGTATATGGTGTTTGAAAACTC